>NW_028132984.1:0-214515 GCF_964374135.1 Grampus griseus | reverse complement strand
CACAGGAACTGAATTCCAAAACAGAACAGGGTCTCAAATGTAGAAAACCAACTTATGCTTGCTTAAGGGGAAAGGTGAGTTGGGGTGCTGCATAAAACCAGAGATTGAAATGAGCACAGATAAAGTTCCTTAAGCCAAATATGGAATAGAAAAGAGCTACTCCTTACTCAACGAAATGGACTCAAGACCGCATATTAAACGCCTAAGAATGTACCTGACTAGTAAGTATCTTAAAACCTATGGATTGCTATGTCTCCAAAGGAGAATCAAGCGTGTGTACAGGGGCATAAACGCAGCACTGATAGGATTGGAGAGGTTCGGTGAGCACATGAAGACCCTTTGAAGTCATATTGCATGGTACCCATTACACGGGTCTCAACTCTCCAGGTTTAAGGTATTCTTCCTTCAGCTAAAACATGCATGTGGAACCCAGAGTATGATCAACCGTGTGAACGGGAGACGTGTTCAAATATGTCTCAGTTTTCGTACCCTGGTACTCGGGTGCAACATTCCAGACGCTTTACTAACACTCTCCCCACTTGGAGAGTCAGCGCCTTTAACCTCCTGTTTGGCCCAGTTTGCAATTTCTGCGGAAGATGAACAGGAATAGCGAGAACCAATGAGAGACTAGCTGGAGGTGTCTGGACGGGCAAATTTAACTCTCATTTCCCACCAGGAAGAGGAATTAACCAAAGGCTCAGCGTGCCATGCCAGAACCAGATTAGGGCCTGAAGCCATCCTGCGGTGTTGCGGCCAGCTCACCAGAAAGCGAGTTGAAGAAAGGAGCTCAGGGGCACTGTAATTCACAAACCTGCAGAGTTATAAATGACAGCTATCGTCCAAAAATATACTGAAGTAAGGCTGCCAAGAGGACTTGAAAGCGGGGCAGAATTGCAGGAAACCGATTTCAGGAGGTAGACTGGAATTGCATTGAAAGCATAGGAAAAGAGGCAGAACGTCCACAATGATGCACTTGGCCCAAAAGGGCGTATGCGTTTTTTCCTGAATATATTCAGGAAAAAACGCATACGCCCTTTTTGGCCAACCAAGCAAACTTGCAAAGGAAATCTGCACTACAATGAAGTCTCACTTCCCCCAGGTCAAAAGGGCCATCTGAAAAAAGTGTAAAATCCAGAAAGGCAGGACAGGCCATGGAGAACTGGGAGCCTTGTTATGCTGATGGGTGGGATGTAAATTGCCAACAGACACTCGGGAGAAGTGTATGGTGTTTCCTGAAACATCTAAAAAACAAAGCAACAGAGCCTAGGGCACTTCCACTTATGGTCCTATAGCTTAGGGAAATTAAAATCAAAAAGACACAGCCACCCCAAAATTTGGGACGCCTCTGTTTACAAGAACCTCGTTTACCGTACAAGTTCAATATCACAGAAAGTGAAAAATGGATAAAGAAATTGTGGTACTTACGTACAATGCAGTATCACTCAGCAATGAAATCTATGTCATCAGGCCCGTAGCAGCTCAATGAGTGGATTCAGGTACGATGATTCTAACTGAAATAAGTCACACAGAAAAAGAAACATCATAAGATATAACTAATACACGGAATGTAAACTTGGCTACACAGGAACTGAATTCCAAAACAGAACAGGGTCTCAAATGTAGAAAACCAACTTATGCTTGCTTAAGGGGAAAGGTGAGTTGGGGTGCTGCATAAAATCAGAGATTGAAATGAGCACAGATAAAGTTCTTTAAGCCAAATATGGAATAGACAAGAGCTACTCCTTACTCAACGAAATGGACTCAACACCCCATATTGATCGCCTAAGAATGTACCTGACTAGTAAGTATCTTAAAACCTATGGATTGCTATGTCCCAAAAGAGAATCAAGCGTGTGTACAGGGGCATAAACGCAGCAGTGATAGGATTGGAGAGAGGTTCGGTGAGCAAATGAAGACCCTTTGAAGTCATATTGCATGGTACCCATTACACGGGTCTCAACTCTCCAGGTTTAAGGTATTCTTCCTTCAGCTAAAACATGCATGTGGAACCCAGAGTATGATCAACCGTGTGAACGGGAGACGTGTTCAAATATGTCTCAGTTTTCCTCCCCTGGTACTCGGGTGCAACATTTCAGACGCTTTACTAACACTCTCCCCACTTGGAGAGTCAGCGCCTTTAACCTCCTGTTTGGCCCAGTTTGCAATTTCTGCGGAAGATGAACAGGAATAGCGAGAACCAATGAGAGACTAGCTGGAGGTGTCTGGACGGGCAAATTTAACTCTCATTTCCCACCAGGAAGAGGAAATAACCAAAGGCTCAGCATGCCGTGCCGGAACCAGATTAGGACCTGAAGCCATCCTGCGGTGTTGCGGCCAGCTCACCAGAAAGCGAGTTGAAGAAAGGAGCTCAGGGGCACTGTAATTCACAAACCTGCAGAGTTATAAATGACAGCTATCGTCCAAAAATATACTGAAGTAAGGCTGCCAAGAGGACTTGAAAGCGGGGCAGAATTGCAGGAAACCGATTTTAGGAGGTAGACTGGAATTTCATTGAAAGCATAGGAAAAGAGGCAGAACGTCCACAATGATGCACTTGGCCAAAAAGGGCGTATGCGTTTTTTCCTGAATATATTCAGGAAAAAACGCATACGCCCTTTTTGGCCAACCAAGCAAGCTTGCAAAGGAAATCTGCACTACAATGAAGTCTCACTTCCCCCCGGTCAAAAGGGCCATCTGAAAAAAGTGTAAAATCCAGAAAGGCAGGACAGGCCATGGAGAACTGGGAGCCTTGTTATGCTGATGGGCGGGATGTAAATTGCCAACAGACACTCAGGAGAAGTGTATGGTGTTTCCTGAAACATCTAAAAAACAAAGCAACAGAGCCTAGGGCACTTCCACTTATGGTCCTATAGCTTAGGGAAATTAACATCAAAAAGACACAGCCACCCCAAAGTTTGGAACAGCTCTGTTTACAAGAACCTCGTTTACAGTACAAGTTCAACACCGCAGAAAGTGAAAAATGGATAAAGAAGTTGTGGTATTTACTTACAAAGCAATATCACTCAGCAATGAAATCTATGTCATCAGGCCCTTAGCAGCACAATGAGTGGATTCAGGTATGATGATTCTAACTGAAATAAGTCACACAGAAAAAGAAACATCATAAGATATCAGTAATACACGGAATGTAAACTTGGCTACACAGGAACTGAATTACAGACCAGAACAGGGTCTCAAATTTAGAAAACCAACTTATGCTTGCTTAAGGGTGAAGGTGAGTTGGGGTGCTGCATAAAACCAGAGATTGAAATGAGCACAGATAAAGTTCCTTAAGCCAAATATGGAATAGACAAGAGCTACTCCTTGCTCAACGAAATGGACTCAACACCGCACATTAAATGCCTAAGAATGTACCTGACTAGTAAATATCTTAAAACCTATGGATTGCTATGTCTCCGAAAGAGAATCAAGCATGTGTACAGGGGCATAAACGCAGCAGTGATAGGATTCGAGAGGTTCGGTGAGCAAATGTAGACCCTTTGAAGTCATATTGCATGGTACCCATTCCACGGGTCTCAACTCTCCAGGTTTAAGGTATTCTTCCTTCAGCTAAAACATGCATGTGGAACCTAGAGTATGATCAACCATGTGATCGGGAGACGTGTTCAAATATGTCTCAGTTTTCGTACCCTGGTACTCGGGTGCAACATTCCAGACGCTTTACTAACACTCTCCCGACTTGGAGAGTCAGTCCCTTTAACCTCCTGTTTGGCCCAGTTTGCAATTTCTGCGGAAGATGAACAGGAATAGCGAGAACCAATGAGAGACTAGCTGGAGGTGTCTGGACGGGCAAATTTAACTCTCATTTCCCACCAGGAAGAGGAATTAACCAAAGGCTCAGCGTGCCATGCCAGAACCACATTAGGGCCTGAAGCCATCCTGCGGTGTTGCGGCCAGCTCACCAGAAAGCGAGTTGAAGAAAGAAGCTCAGGGGCACTGTAATTCACAAACCTGCAGAGTTATAAATGACAGCTATCGTCCAAAAATATACTGAAGTAAGGCTGCCAAGAGGACTTGAAAGCGGGGCAGAATTGCAGGAAACCGATTTCAGGAGGTAGACTGGAATTGCATTGAAAGCATAGGAAAAGAGGCAGAACGTCCACAATGATGCACTTGGCCCAAAAGGGCGTATGCGTTTTTTCCTGAATATATTCAGGAAAAAACGCATACGCCCTTTTTGGCCAACCAAGCAAACTTGCAAAGGAAATCTGCACTACAATGAAGTCTCACTTCCCCCAGGTCAAAAGGGCCATCTGAAAAAAGTGTAAAATCCAGAAAGGCAGGACAGGCCATGGAGAACTGGGAGCCTTGTTATGCTGATGGGTGGGATGTAAATTGCCAACAGACACTCGGGAGAAGTGTATGGTGTTTCCTGAAACATCTAAAAAACAAAGCAACAGAGCCTAGGGCACTTCCACTTATGGTCCTATAGCTTAGGGAAATTAAAATCAAAAAGACACAGCCACCCCAAAGTTTGGGACGCCTCTGTTTACAAGAACCTCGTTTACAGTACAAGTTCAACACCGCAGAAAGTGAAAAATGGATAAAGAAGTTGTGGTATTTACTTACAAAGCAATATCACTCAGCAATGAAATCTATGTCATCAGGCCCTTAGCAGCACAATGAGTGGATTCAGGTATGATGATTCTAACTGAAATAAGTCACACAGAAAAAGAAACATCATAAGATATCAGTAATACAGGGAATGTAAACTTGGCTACACAGGAACTGAATTACAGACCAGAACAGGGTCTCAAATTTAGAAAACCAACTTATGCTTGCTTAAGGGTGAAGGGGAGTTGGGGTGCTGCATAAAACCAGAGACTAAAATGAGCACAGATAAAGTTCCTTAAGCCAAATATGGAATAGACAAGAGCTACTCCTTGCTCAACGAAATGGACTCAACACCGCACATTAAATGCGTAAGAATGTACCTGACTAGTAAATATCTTAAAACCTATGGATTGCTATGTCTCCAAAAGAGAATCAAGTGTGTGTACAGGGGCATAAACGCAGCAGTGATAGGATTGGAGAGGTTCGCTGAGCAAATGAAGACCCTTTGAAGTCATATTGCATGGTACCCATTCCACGGGTCTCAACTCTCCAGGTTTAAGGTATTCTTCCTTCAGCTAAAACATGCATGTGGAACCCAGAGTATGATCAACCGTGTGAACAAGAGACGTGTTCAAATATGTCTCAGTTTTCGTACGCTGGTACTCGGGTGCAACATTCCAGAGGCTTTACTAACACTCTCCCAACTTGGAGAGTCAGTCCCTTTAACCTCCTGTTTGGCCCAGTTTGCAATTTCTGCGGAAGATGAACAGGAATAGCGAGACCAATGAGAGACTAGCTAGAGGTGTCTGGACGGGCAAATTTATCTCTCATTTCCCACCAGGAAGAGGAATTAACCAAAGGCTCAGCGTGCCGTGCCGGAACCAGACTAGGGCCTGAAGCCATCCTGTGGTGTTGCGGCCAGCTCACAAGAAAGCGAGTTGAAGAAAGGAGCTCAGGGGCACTGTAATTCACAAACCTGCAGAGTTATAAATGACAGCTATCGTCCAAAAATATACTGAAGTAAGGCTGCCAAGAGGATTTGAAAGCGGGGCAGAATTGCAGGAAACCGATTTCAGGAGGTAGACTGGAATTGCATTGAAAGCATAGGAAAAGAGGCAGAACGTCCACAATGATGCACTTGGCCAAAAAGGGCGTATGCGTTTTTTCCTGAATATATTCAGGAAAAAACGCATACGCCCTTTTTGGCCAACCAAGCAAGCTTGCAAAGGAAATCTGCACTACAATGAAGTCTCACTTCCCCCCGGTCAAAAGGGCCATCTGAAAAAAGTGTAAAATCCAGAAAGGCAGGACAGGCCATGGAGAACTGGGAGCCTTGTTATGCTGATGGGCGGGATGTAAATTGCCAACAGACACTTGGGAGAAGTGTATGGTGTTTCCTGAAACATCGAAAAAACAAAAAAACAGAGCCTAGGGCACTTCCACTTATGGTCCTATAGCTTAGGGAAATTAAAATCAAAAAGACACAGCCACCCCAAAGTTTGGAACGCCTCTGTTTACAAGAACTTCGTTTACAGTACAAGTTCAACTTCGCAGAAAGTGAAAAATGGATAAAGAACTTGTGGTATTTACTTACAATGCAGTATCACTCAGCAATGAAATCTATGTCATCAGGTCCTTAGCAGCACAATGAGTGGATTCAGGTACGATGATTCTAACTGAAATAAGTCACACAGAAAAAGAAACATCATAAGATATCAGTAATACACGGAATGTAAACTTGGCTACACAGGGACTGAATTACAGAACAGAACAGGGTCTCAAATTTAGAAAACCAACTTATGCTTGCTTAAGGGGAAAGGTGAGTTGGGGTGCTGCATAAAACCAGAGACTGAAATGAGCACAGATAAAGTTCCTTAAGCCAAATATGGAATAGACAAGAGCTACTCCTTGCTCAACGAAATGGACTCAACACCCCATATTAAACGCCTAAGAATGTACCTGACTAGTAAGTATCTTAAAACCTATGGATTGCTATTTCTCCGAAAGAGAATCAAGCATGTGTACAGGGGCAAAAACGCAGCAGTGATAGGATTGGAGAGGTTCGGTGAGCAAATGAAGACCCTTTGAAGTCATATTGCATGGTACCCATTCCACGGGTTTCAACTACCCAGGTTTAAGGTATTCTTCCTTCAGCTAAAACATGCATGTGGAACCTAGAGTATGATCAACCATGTGATCGGGAGACGTGTTCAAATATGTCTCAGTTTTCATACCCTGGTACTCGGGTGCAACATTCCAGACGCTTTACTAACACTCTCCCGACTTGGAGAGTCAGTCCCTTTAACCTCCTGTTTGGCCTACTTTGCAGTTTCTGCGGAAGATGAACAGGAGTAGCGAGAACCAATGAGAGACTAGCTGGAGGTGTCTGGACGGGCAAATTTAACTCTCATTTCCCACCAGGAAGAGGAATTAACCAAAGGCTCAACGTGCCGTGCCAGAACCAGATTAGGGCCTGAAACCATCATGCGGTGTTGCGGCCAGCTCACAAGAAAGTGAGTTGAGGAAAGGAGCTCAGGGGCACTGTAATTCACAAACCTGCAGAGTTATAAATGACAGCTATCGTCAAAAATATACTGAAGTAAGGCTGCCAAGAGGACTTGAAAGCGGGGAAGAATTGCAGGAAACCGATTTCAGGAGGTAGACTGGAATTGCATTGAAAGCATAGGAAAAGAGGCAGAACGTCCACAATGATGCACTTGGCCAAAAAGGGCGTATGCGTTTTTTCCTGAATATATTCAGGAAAAAACGCATACGCCCTTTTTGGCCAACCAAGCAAGCTTGCAAAGGAAATCTGCACTACAATGAAGTCTCACTTCCCCCCGGTCAAAAGGGCCAGCTGAAAAAAGTGTAAAATCCAGAAAGGCAGGACAGGCCATGGAGAACTGGGAGCCTTGTTATGCTGATGGGCAGGATGTAAATTGCCAACAGACACTCGGGAGAAGTGTATGGTGTTTCCTGAAACATCTAAAAAACAAAGCAACAGAGCCTAGGGCACTTCCACTTATGGTCCTATAGCTTAGGGAAATTAAAATCAAAAAGACACAGCCACCCCAAAGTTTGGGACGCCTCTGTTTACAAGAACCTCGTTTACCGTACAAGTTCAATATCACAGAAAGAGAAAAATGGATAAAGAACTTGTGGTACTTACGTACAATGCAGTATCACTCAGCAATGAAATCTATGTCATCAGGCCCGTAGCAGCATAATGAGTGGATTCAGGTACGATGATTCTAACTGAAATAAGTCACACAGAAAAAGAAACATCATAAGATATCACTAATACACGGAATGTAAACTTGGCTACACAGGAACTGAATTCCAAAACAGAACAGGGTCTCAAATTTAGAAAACCAACTTATGCTTGCTTAAGGGGAAAGGTGAGTTGGGGTGCTGCATAAAACCAGAGATTGAAATGAGCACAGATAAAGTTCCTTAAGCCAAATATGGAATAGACAAGAGCTACTCCTTGCTCAACGAAATGGACTCAACACCCCATATTAAACGCCTAAGAATGTACCTGACTAGTAAGTATCTTAAAACCTATGGATTGCTATGTCTCCAAAAGAGAACCAAGCGTGTGTACAGGGGCATAAACGCAGCAGTGATAGGATTGGAGAGGTTCGGTGAGCAAATGAAGACCCTTTGAAGTCATATTGCATGGTACCCATTACACGGGTCTCAACTCTCCAGGTTTAAGGTATTCTTCCTTCAGCTAAAACATGCATGTGGAACCCAGAGTATGATCAACCGTGTGAACGGGAGACTTGTTCAAATATGTCTCAGTTTTCCTCCCCTGGTACTCGGGTGCAACATTCCAGACGCTTTACTAACACTCTCCCGACTTCGAGAGTCAGTCCCTTTAACCTCCTGTTTGGCCCAGTTTGCAATTTCTGCGGAAGATGAACAGGAATAGTGAGAACCAATGAGAGACTAGCTGGAGGTGTCTGGACGGGCAAATTTAACTCTCATTTCCCACCAGGAAGAGGAAATAACCAAGGGCTCAGCGTGCCGTGCCAGAATCACATTAGGGCCTGAAGCCATCTTGCGGTGTTGCGGCCAGCTCAAATGAAAGCGAGATGAAGAAAGGAGCTCAGGGGCACTGTAATTCACAAACCTGCAGAGTTATAAATGACAGCTATCGTCCAAAAATATACTGAAGTAAGGCTGCCAAGAGGACTTGAAATCACGGCAGAATTGCAGGAAACTGATTTCAGGAGGTAGACTGGAATTGCATTGAAAGCATAGGAAAAGAGGCAGAACGTCCACAATGATGCACTTGGCCAAAAAGTGCGTATGCGTTTTTTCCAGAATATATTCAGGAAAAAACGCATACGCCCTTTTTGGCCAACCAAGCAAGCTTGCAAAGGAAATCTGCACTACAATGAAGTCTCACTTGTCCCCGGACAAAAGGGCCATCTGAAAAAAGTGTAAAATCCAGAAACGCAGGACAGGCCATGGAGAACTGGGAGCCTTGTTATGCTGATGGGCGGGATGTAAATTGCCAACAGACACTCGGGAGAAGTGTATGGTGTTTCCTGAAACATCTAAAAAACAAAGCAACAGAGCCTAGGGCGCTTCCACTTATGGTCCTATAGCTTAGGGAAATTAAAATCAAAAAGACACAGCCACCCCAAAGTTTGGGATGGCTTTGTTTACAAGAACCTCATATACGGTACAAGTTCAATATCGCAGAAAGTGAAAAATGGATAAAGAAGTTGTGGTACTTATGTACAATGCAATATCACTCAGCAATGAAATCTATGTCATCAGGCCCGTAGCAGCATAATGAGTGGATTAAGTACGATGAATCTAACTGAAATAAGTCACACAGAGAAAGAAACATCATAAGATATCACTAATACACGGAATGTAAACTTGGCTACACAGGAACTGAATTCCAAAACAGAACAGGGTCTCAAATTTAGAAAACCAACTTATGCTTGCTTAAGGGGAAAGGTGAGTTGGGGTTCTGCATAAAACCAGAGATTGAAATGAGCACAGATAAAGTTCTATAAGCCAAATATGGAATAGACAAGAGCTACTCCTTGCTCAACGAAATGGACTCAACACCCCATATTCAACGCCTAGGAATATACCTGCCTAGTAAGAATCATAAAAGCTATGGATTTATATATCTCTGTAAGAGAATCAAGAGTGTGTACAGCGGCATTAAAGCAGTGAAAATCAGCTAAATCCCATATTAAAAATAAATTTCTTAAACAAAACACAATGACAGTGAAATAGAGAGCAATACTTAAGTAATTCATTCAAGGCTTCTGAGGCAATCTCCATTTACCATATCTACACCCAGAGCTGGGTGACACATAAGGCTGGACATTTGGGGCTCATAAGATTGGTGAGGTTCGGTGAGAAAATGCAGACCCTTTGAAGTCATATTGCATGGTACCCATTCCACGGATTTCAACTACCCAGGTTTAAGGTATTCTTCCTTCAGCTAAAACATGCATGTGGAACCTAGAGTATGATCAACCATGTGATCGGGAGACGTGTTCAAATATGTCTCAGTTTTCGTACCCTGGTACTCGGGTGCAACATTCCAGACGCTTTACTAACACTCTCCCCACTTGGAGAGTCAGTCCCTTTAACCTCCTGTTTGGCCCAGTTTGCAATTTCTGCGGAAGATGAACAGGAATAGCGAGAACCAATGAGAGACTAGCTGGAGGTGTCTGGACGGGCAAATTTAACTCTCATTTCCCACCAGGAAGAGGAATTAACCAAAGGCTCAGGGTGCCGTGCCGGAACCAGATTAGGGCCTGAAACCATCCTGTGGTGTTGCGGCCAGGTCACAAGAAAGCGAATTGAAGAAAGGAGCTCAGGGGCACTGTAATTCACAAACCTGCAGAGTTATAAATGACAGCTATCGTCCAAAAATATACTGAAGTAAGGCTGCCAAGAGGACTTGAAAGCGGGGCAGAATTGCAGGAAACCGATTTCAGGAGGTAGACTGGAATTGCATTGAAAGCATAGGAAAAGAGGCAGAACGTCCACAATGATGCACTTGGCCAAAAAGGGCGTATGCGTTTTTTCCTGAATATATTCAGGAAAAAACGCATACGCCCTTTTTGGCCAACCAAGCAAGATTGCAAAGGAAATCTGCACTACAATGAAGTCTCACATCCCCCCGGTCAAAAGGGCCATCTGAAAAAAGTGTAAAATCCAGAAAGGCAGGACAGGCCATGGAGAACTGGGAGCCTTGTTATGCTGATGGGCGGGATGTAAATTGCCAACAGACACTTGGGAGAAGTGTATGGTGTTTCCTGAAACATCTAGAAAACAAAGCAACAGAGCCTAGGGCACTTCCACTTATGGTCCTATAGCTTAGGGAAATTAAAATCAAAAAGACACACCCACCCCAAAGTTGGGGACTCCTCTGTTTACAAGAACCTCGTTTACCGTACAAGTTCAATATCACAGAAAGTGAAAAATGGATAAAGAAGTTGTGGTATTTACTTACAAAGCAATATCACTCAGCAATGAAATCTATGTCATCAGGCCCGTAGCAGCATAATGAGTGGATTCAGGTACGATGATTCTAACTGAAATAAGTCACACAGAAAAAGAAACATCATAAGATATCACTAATACACGGAATGTAAACTTGGCTACACATGAACTGAATTCCAAAACAGAACAGGGTCTCAAATTTAGAAAACCAACTTATGCTTGCTTAAGGGGAAAGGTGAGTTGGGGTGCTGCATAAAACCAGAGATTGAAATGAGCACAGATAAAGTTCCTTAAGCCAAATATGGAATAGACAAGAGCTACTCCTTGCTCAACGAAATGGACTCAACACCCCATATTAAATGCCTAAGAATGTACCTGACTAGTAAGTATCTTAAAACCTATGGATTGCTATGTCTCCAAAAGAGAATCAAGCGTGTGTACAGGGGCATAAACGCAGCAGTGATAGGATTGGAGAGGTTCGGTGAGCAAATGAAGACCCTTTGAAGTCATATTGCATGGTACCCATTCCACGGGTTTCAACTACCCAGGTTTAAGGTATTCTTCCTTCAGCTAAAACATGCATGTGGAACCTAGAGTATGATCAACCATGTGATCGCGAGACGTGTTCAAATATGTCTCAGTTTTCCTCCCCTGGTACTCTGGTGCAACATTCCAGACGCTTTACTGACACTCTCCCGACTTCGAGAGTCAGTCCCTTTAACCTCCTGTTTGGCCCAGTTTGCAATTTCTGCGGAAGATGAACAGGAATAGTGAGAACCAATGAGAGACTAGCTGGAGGTGTCTGGACGGGCAAATTTAACTCTCATTTCCCACCAGGAAGAGGAAATAACCAAAGGCTCAGCGTGCCGTGCCAGAATCACATTAGGGCCTGAAGCCATCCTGCGGTGTTGCGGCCAGCTCAAATGAAAGCGAGATGAAGAAAGGAGCTCAGGGGCACTGTAATTCACAAACCTGCAGAGTTATAAATGACAGCTATCGTCCAAAAATATACTGAAGTAAGGCTGCCAAGAGGACTTGAAATCACGGCAGAATTGCAGGAAACTGATTTCAGGAGGTAGACTGGAATTGCATTGAAAGCATAGGAAAAGAGGCAGAACGTCCACAATGATGCACTTGGCCAAAAAGTGCGTATGCGTTTTTTCCAGAATATATTCAGGAAAAAACGCATACGCCCTTTTTGGCCAACCAAGCAAGCTTGCAAAGGAAATCTGCACTACAATGAAGTCTCACTTGTCCCCGGACAAAAGGGCCATCTGAAAAAAGTGTAAAATCCAGAAACGCAGGACAGGCCATGGAGAACTGGGAGCCTTGTTATGCTGATGGGCGGGATGTAAATTGCCAACAGACACTCGGGAGAAGTGTATGGTGTTTCCTGAAACATCTAAAAAACAAAGCAACAGAGCCTAGGGCGCTTCCACTTATGGTCCTATAGCTTAGGGAAATTAAAATCAAAAAGACACAGCCACCCCAAAGTTTGGGATGGCTTTGTTTACAAGAACCTCATATACGGTACAAGTTCAATATCGCAGAAAGTGAAAAATGGATAAAGAAGTTGTGGTACTTATGTACAATGCAATATCACTCAGCAATGAAATCTATGTCATCAGGCCCGTAGCAGCATAATGAGTGGATTAAGTACGATGAATCTAACTGAAATAAGTCACACAGAGAAAGAAACATCATAAGATATCACTAATACACGGAATGTAAACTTGGCTACACAGGAACTGAATTCCAAAACAGAACAGGGTCTCAAATTTAGAAAACCAACTTATGCTTGCTTAAGGGGAAAGGTGAGTTGGGGTTCTGCATAAAACCAGAGATTGAAATGAGCACAGATAAAGTTCTATAAGCCAAATATGGAATAGACAAGAGCTACTCCTTGCTCAACGAAATGGACTCAACACCCCATATTCAACGCCTAGGAATATACCTGCCTAGTAAGAATCATAAAAGCTATGGATTTATATATCTCTGTAAGAGAATCAAGAGTGTGTACAGCGGCATTAAAGCAGTGAAAATCAGCTAAATCCCATATTAAAAATAAATTTCTTAAACAAAACACAATGACAGTGAAATAGAGAGCAATACTTAAGTAATTCATTCAAGGCTTCTGAGGCAATCTCCATTTACCATATCTACACCCAGAGCTGGGTGACACATAAGGCTGGACATTTGGGGCTCATAAGATTGGTGAGGTTCGGTGAGAAAATGCAGACCCTTTGAAGTCATATTGCATGGTACCCATTCCACGGATTTCAACTACCCAGGTTTAAGGTATTCTTCCTTCAGCTAAAACATGCATGTGGAACCTAGAGTATGATCAACCATGTGATCGGGAGACGTGTTCAAATATGTCTCAGTTTTCGTACCCTGGTACTCGGGTGCAACATTCCAGACGCTTTACTAACACTCTCCCCACTCGGAGAGTCAGTCCCTTTAACCTCCTGTTTGGCCCAGTTTGCAATTTCTGCGGAAGATGAACAGGAATAGCGAGAACCAATGAGAGACTAGCTGGAGGTGTCTGGACGGGCAAATTTAACTCTCATTTCCCACCAGGAAGAGGAATTAACCAAAGGCTCAGGGTGCCGTGCCGGAACCAGATTAGGGCCTGAAACCATCCTGTGGTGTTGCGGCCAGGTCACAAGAAAGCGAATTGAAGAAAGGAGCTCAGGGGCACTGTAATTCACAAACCTGCAGAGTTATAAATGACAGCTATCGTCCAAAAATATACTGAAGTAAGGCTGCCAAGAGGACTTGAAAGCGGGGCAGAATTGCAGGAAACCGATTTCAGGAGGTAGACTGGAATTGCATTGAAAGCATAGGAAAAGAGGCAGAACGTCCACAATGATGCACTTGGCCAAAAAGGGCGTATGCGTTTTTTCCTGAATATATTCAGGAAAAAACGCATACGCCCTTTTTGGCCAACCAAGCAAGATTGCAAAGGAAATCTGCACTACAATGAAGTCTCACATCCCCCCGGTCAAAAGGGCCATCTGAAAAAAGTGTAAAATCCAGAAAGGCAGGACAGGCCATGGAGAACTGGGAGCCTTGTTATGCTGATGGGCGGGATGTAAATTGCCAACAGCCACTTGGGAGAAGTGTATGGTGTTTCCTGAAACATCTAGAAAACAAAGCAACAGAGCCTAGGGCACTTCCACTTATGGTCCTATAGCTTAGGGAAATTAAAATCAAAAAGACACAGCCACCCCAAAGTTGGGGACTCCTCTGTTTACAAGAACCTCGTTTACCGTACAAGTTCAATATCACAGAAAGTGAAAAATGGATAAAGAAGTTGTGGTATTTACTTACAAAGCAATATCACTCAGCAATGAAATCTATGTCATCAGGCCCGTAGCAGCATAATGAGTGGATTCAGGTACGATGATTCTAACTGAAATAAGTCACACAGAAAAAGAAACATCATAAGATATCACTAATACACGGAATGTAAACTTGGCTACACAGGAACTGAATTCCAAAACAGAACAGGGTCTCAAATTTAGAAAACCAACTTATGCTTGCTTAAGGGGAAAGGTGAGTTGGGGTGCTGCATAAAACCAGAGATTGAAATGAGCACAGATAAAGTTCCTTAAGCCAAATATGGAATAGACAAGAGCTACTCCTTGCTCAACGAAATGGACTCAACACCCCATATTAAATGCCTAAGAATGTACCTGACTAGTAAGTATCTTAAAACCTATGGATTGCTATGTCTCCAAAAGAGAATCAAGCGTGTGTACAGGGGCATAAACGCAGCAGTGATAGGATTGGAGAGGTTCGGTGAGCAAATGAAGACCCTTTGAAGTCATATTGCATGGTACCCATTCCACGGGTTTCAACTACCCAGGTTTAAGGTATTCTTCCTTCAGCTAAAACATGCATGTGGAACCTAGAGTATGATCAACCATGTGATCGCGAGACGTGTTCAAATATGTCTCAGTTTTCCTCCCCTGGTACTCTGGTGCAACATTCCAGACGCTTTACTAACACTCTCCCGACTTCGAGAGTCAGTCCCTTTAACCTCCTGTTTGGCCCAGTTTGCAATTTCTGCGGAAGATGAACAGGAATAGTGAGAACCAATGAGAGACTAGCTGGAGGTGTCTGGACGGGCAAATTTAACTCTCATTTCCCACCAGGAAGAGGAAATAACCAAAGGCTCAGCGTGCCGTGCCAGAATCACATTAGGGCCTGAAGCCATCCTGCGGTGTTGCGGCCAGCTCAAATGAAAGCGAGATGAAGAAAGGAGCTCAGGGGCACTGTAATTCACAAACCTGCAGAGTTATAAATGACAGCTATCGTCCAAAAATATACTGAAGTAAGGCTGCCAAGAGGACTTGAAATCGCGGCAGAATTGCAGGAAACCGATTTCAGGAGGTAGACTGGAATTGCATTGAAAGCATAGGAAAAGAGGCAGAACGTCCACAATGATGCACTTGGCCAAAAAGTGCGTATGCGTTTTTTCCAGAATATATTCAGGAAAAAACGCATACGCCCTTTTTGGCCAACCAAGCAAGCTTGCAAAGGAAATCTGCACTACAATGAAGTCTCACTTCCCCCCGGTCAGAAGGGCCATCTGAAAAAAGTGTAAAATCCAGAAAGGCAGGACAGGCCATGGAGAACTGGGAGCCTTGTTATGCTGATGGGCGGGATGTAAACTGCCAACAGACACTCGGGAGAAGTGTATGCTGTTTCCTGAAACATCTACAAAACAAAGCAACAGAGCCTAGGGCACTTCCACTTATGGTCCTATAGCTTAGGGAAATTAAAATCAAAAAGACACAGCCACCCCAAAGTTTGGGACGCCTCTGTTTACAAGAACCTCATTTACCGTACAAGTTCAGTATCACAGAAAGGGAAAAATGGATAAAGAAGTTGTGGTATTTACTTACAAAGCAATATCACTCAGCAATGAAATCTATGTCATCAGGCCCTTAGCAGCATAATGAGTGGATTCAGGTATGATGATTCTAACTGAAATAAGTCACACAGAAAAAGAAACATCATAAGATATCACTAATACACGGAATGTAAACTTGGTTACACAGAAACTGAATTCCAAAACAGAACAGGGTCTCAAATTTAGAAAACCAACTTATGCTTGCTTAAGGGGAAAGGTGAGTTGGGGTGCTGCATAAAACCAGAGATTGAAATGAGCACAGATAAAGTTCCTTAAGCCAAATATTGAATAGACAAGAGCTACTCCTTGCTCAACGAAATGGACTCAACACCCCATATTAAACGCCTAAGAATGTACCTGACTAGTAAGTATCTTAAAACCTATGGATTGCTATGTCTCCAAAGGAGAATCAAGCGTGTGTACAGGGGCATAAACGCAGCAGTGATAGGATTGGAGAGGTTCGGTGAGCAAATGAAGACCCTTTGAAGTCATATTGCATGGTACCCATTACACGGGTCTCAACTCTCCAGGTTTAAGCTATTCTTCCTTCAGCTAAAGCATGCATGTGGAACCCAGAGTATGATCAACCGTGTGAACGGGAGACGTGTTCAAATATGTCTCAGTTTTCGTACCCTGGTACTCGGGTGCAACATTCCAGACGCTTTACTAACGCTCTCCCCACTTGGAGAGTCAGTCCCTTTAACCTCCTGTTTGGCCCAGTTTGCAATTTCTGCGGAAGATGAACAGGAATAGCGAGAACCAATGAGAGACTAGCTGGAGGTGTCTGGACGGGCAAATTTAACGCTCATTTCCCACCAGGAAGAGGAATTAACCAAAGGCTCAGCGTGCCGTGCCGGAACCAGATTAGGGCCTGAAACCATCCTGCGGTGTTGCGGCCAGGTCAAAAGAAAGCGAATTGAAGAAAGGAGCTCAGGGGCACTGTAATTCACAAACCTGCAGAGTTATAAATGACAGCTATCGTCCAAAAATATACTGAAGTAAGGCTGCCAAGAGGACTTGAAAGCGGGGCAGAATTGCAGGAAACCGATTTCAGGAGGTAGACTGGAATTGCATTGAAAGCATAGGAAAAGAGGCAGAACGTCCACAATGATGCACTTGGCCAAAAAGGGCGTATGCGTTTTTTCCTGAATATATTCAGGAAAAAACGCATACGCCCTTTTTGGCCAACCAAGCAAGCTTGCAAAGGAAATCTGCACTACAATGAAGTCTCACATCCCCCCGGTCAAAAGGGCCATCTGAAAAAAGTGTAAAATCCAGAAACGCAGGACAGGCCATGGAGAACTGGGAGCCTTGTTATGCTGATGGGCGGGATGTAAATTGCCAACAGCCACTTGGGAGAAGTGTATGGTGTTTCCTGAAACATCTAGAAAACAAAGCAACAGAGCCTAGGGCACTTCCACTTATGGTCCTATAGCTTAGGGAAATTAAAATCAAAAAGAAACAGCCACCCCAAAGTTTGGGACGCCTCTGTTTACAAGAACCTCGTTTACCATACAAGTTCAATATCACAGCAAGTGAAAAATGGATAAAGAACTTGTGGTACTTACGTACAATGCAGTATCACTCAGCAATGAAATCTATGTCATCAGGCTCGTAGCAGCATAATGAGTGGATTCAGGTACGATGATTCTAACTGAAATAAGTCACACAGAAAAAGAAACATCATAAGATATCACTAATACACGGAATGTAAACTTGGCTACACATGAACTGAATTCCAAAACAGAACAGGGTCTCAAATGTAGAAAACCAACTTATGCTTGCTTAAGGGGAAAGGTGAGTTGGGGTGCTGCATAAAACCAGAGATTGAAATGAGCACAGATAAAGTTCCTTAAGCCAAATATGGAATAGACAAGAGCTACTCCTTGCTCAACGAAATGGACTCAACACTCCATATTAAATGCCTAAGAATGTACCTGACTAGTAAGTATCTTAAAACCTATGGATTGCTATGTCTCCAAAAGAGAATCAAGCGTGTGTACAGGGGCATAAACGCAGCAGTGATAGGATTGGAGAGGTTCGGTGAGCAAATGAAGACCCTTTGAAGTCATATTGCATGGTACCCATTCCACGGGTCTCAACTCTCCAGGTTTAAGGTATTCTTCCTTCAGCTAAAACATGCATGTGGAACCCAGAGTATGATCAACCATGTGAACGGGAGACGTGTTCAAATATGTCTCAGTTTTCCTCCCCTGGTACTCGGGTGCAACATTCCAGACACTTTACTAACACTCTCCCCACTTGGAGAGTCAGCGCCTTTAACCTCCTGTTTGGCCCAGTTTGCAATTTCTGCGGAAGATGAACAGGAATAGCGAGAACCAATGAGAGACTAGCTAGAGGTGTCTGGACGGGCAAATTTAACTCTCATTTCCCTCCAGGAAGAGGAAATAACCAAAGGCTCAGCGTGCCGTGCCGGAACCAGATTAGGGCCTGAAGCCATCCTGTGGTGTTGCGGCCAGCTCACAAGAAAGCGAGTTGAAGAAAGGAGCTCAGGGGCACTGTAATTCACAAACCTGCAGAGTTATAAATGACAGCTATCATCCAAAAATATACTGAAGTAAGGCTGCCAAGAGGACTTGAAAACGGGGCAGAATTGCAGGAAACCGATTTCAGGAGGTAGACTGGAATTGCATTGAAAGCATAGGAAAAGAGGCAGAGCGTCCACAATGATGCACTTGGCCAAAAGGGGCGTATGCGTTTTTTCCTGAATATATTCAGGAAAAAACGCATACGCCCTTTTTGGCCAACCAAGCAAATTTGCAAAGGAAATCTGCACTACAATGAAGTCTCACTTCCCCCAGGTCAGAAGGGCCATCTGAAAAAAGTGTAAAATCAAGAAAGGCAGGACAGGCCATGGAGAACTGGGAGCCTTGTTATGCTGATGGGCGGGATGTAAACTGCCAACAGACACTCGGGAGAAGTGTATGGTGTTTCCTGAAACATCTACAAAACAAAGCAACAGAGCCTAGGGCACTTCCACTTATGGTCCTATAGCTTAGGGAAATTAAAATCAAAAAGACACAGCCACCCCAAAGTTTGGGACGCCTCTGTTTACAAGAACCTCATTTACCGTACAAGTTCAGTATCACAGAAAGTGAAAAATGGATAAAGAAGTTGTGGTATTTACTTACAAAGCAATATCACTCAGCAATGAAATCTATGTCATCAGGCCCTTAGCAGCATAATGAGTGGATTCAGGTATGATGATTCTAACTGAAATAAGTCACACAGAAAAAGAAACATCATAAGATATCACTAATACACGGAATGTAAACCTGGTTACACAGAAACTGAATTCCAAAACAGAACAGGGTCTCAAATTGAGAAAACCAACTTATGCTTGCTTAAGGGGAAAGGTGAGTTGGGGTGCTGCATAAAACCAGAGATTGAAATGAGCACAGATAAAGTTCCTTAAGCCAAATATTGAATAGACAAGAGCTACTCCTTGCTCAACGAAATGGACTCAACACCCCATATTAAACGCCTAAGAATGTACCTGACTAGTAAGTATCTTAAAACCTATGGATTGCTATGTCTCCAAAAGAGAATCAACCGTGTGTGTACAGGGGCATAAACGCAGCAGTGATAGGATTGGAGAGGTTCGCTGAGCAAATGAAGACCCTTTGAAGTCATATTGCATGGTACCCATTCCACGGGTCTCAACTCTCCAGGTTTAAGGTATTCTTCCTTCAGCTAAAACATGCATGTGGAACCCAGAGTATGATCAACCGTGTGAACAAGAGACGTGTTCAAATATGTCTCAGTTTTCGTACGCTGGTACTCGGGTGCAACATTCCAGAGGCTTTACTAACACTCTCCCAACTTGGAGAGTCAGTCCCTTTAACCTCCTGTTTGGCCCAGTTTGCAATTTCTGCGGAAGATGAACAGGAATAGCGAGACCAATGAGAGACTAGCTAGAGGTGTCTGGACGGGCAAATTTATCTCTCATTTCCCACCAGGAAGAGGAATTAACCAAAGGCTCAGCGTGCCGTGCCGGAACCAGACTAGGGCCTGAAGCCATCCTGTGGTGTTGCGGCCAGCTCACAAGAAAGCGAGTTGAAGAAAGGAGCTCAGGGGCACTGTAATTCACAAACCTGCAGAGTTATAAATGACAGCTATCGTCCAAAAATATACTGAAGTAAGGCTGCCAAGAGGATTTGAAAGCGGGGCAGAATTGCAGGAAACCGATTTCAGGAGGTAGACTGGAATTGCATTGAAAGCATAGGAAAAGAGGCAGAACGTCCACAATGATGCACTTGGCCAAAAAGGGCGTATGCGTTTTTTCCTGAATATATTCAGGAAAAAACGCATACGCCCTTTTTGGCCAACCAAGCAAGCTTGCAAAGGAAATCTGCACTACAATGAAGTCTCACTTCCCCCCGGTCAAAAGGGCCATCTGAAAAAAGTGTAAAATCCAGAAAGGCAGGACAGGCCATGGAGAACTGGGAGCCTTGTTATGCTGATGGGCGGGATGTAAATTGCCAACAGACACTTGGGAGAAGTGTATGGTGTTTCCTGAAACATCGAAAAAACAAAAAAACAGAGCCTAGGGCACTTCCACTTATGGTCCTATAGCTTAGGGAAATTAAAATCAAAAAGACACAGCCACCCCAAAGTTTGGAACGCCTCTGTTTACAAGAACTTCGTTTACAGTACAAGTTCAACTTCGCAGAAAGTGAAAAATGGATAAAGAACTTGTGGTATTTACTTACAATGCAGTATCACTCAGCAATGAAATCTATGTCATCAGGTCCTTAGCAGCACAATGAGTGGATTCAGGTACGATGATTCTAACTGAAATAAGTCACACAGAAAAAGAAACATCATAAGATATCAGTAATACACGGAATGTAAACTTGGCTACACAGGGACTGAATTACAGAACAGAACAGGGTCTCAAATTTAGAAAACCAACTTATGCTTGCTTAAGGGGAAAGGTGAGTTGGGGTGCTGCATAAAACCAGAGACTGAAATGAGCACAGATAAAGTTCCTTAAGCCAAATATGGAATAGACAAGAGCTACTCCTTGCTCAACGAAATGGACTCAACACCCCATATTAAACGCCTAAGAATGTACCTGACTAGTAAGTATCTTAAAACCTATGGATTGCTATTTCTCCGAAAGAGAATCAAGCATGTGTACAGGGGCAAAAACGCAGCAGTGATAGGATTGGAGAGGTTCGGTGAGCAAATGAAGACCCTTTGAAGTCATATTGCATGGTACCCATTCCACGGGTTTCAACTACCCAGGTTTAAGGTATTCTTCCTTCAGCTAAAACATGCATGTGGAACCTAGAGTATGATCAACCATGTGATCGGGAGACGTGTTCAAATATGTCTCAGTTTTCATACCCTGGTACTCGGGTGCAACATTCCAGACGCTTTACTAACACTCTCCCGACTTGGAGAGTCAGTCCCTTTAACCTCCTGTTTGGCCTACTTTGCAGTTTCTGCGGAAGATGAACAGGAGTAGCGAGAACCAATGAGAGACTAGCTGGAGGTGTCTGGACGGGCAAATTTAACTCTCATTTCCCACCAGGAAGAGGAATTAACCAAAGGCTCAACGTGCCGTGCCAGAACCAGATTAGGGCCTGAAACCATCATGCGGTGTTGCGGCCAGCTCACAAGAAAGTGAGTTGAGGAAAGGAGCTCAGGGGCACTGTAATTCACAAACCTGCAGAGTTATAAATGACAGCTATCGTCAAAAATATACTGAAGTAAGGCTGCCAAGAGGACTTGAAAGCGGGGAAGAATTGCAGGAAACCGATTTCAGGAGGTAGACTGGAATTGCATTGAAAGCATAGGAAAAGAGGCAGAACGTCCACAATGATGCACTTGGCCAAAAAGGGCGTATGCGTTTTTTCCTGAATATATTCAGGAAAAAACGCATACGCCCTTTTTGGCCAACCAAGCAAGCTTGCAAAGGAAATCTGCACTACAATGAAGTCTCACTTCCCCCCGGTCAAAAGGGCCAGCTGAAAAAAGTGTAAAATCCAGAAAGGCAGGACAGGCCATGGAGAACTGGGAGCCTTGTTATGCTGATGGGCAGGATGTAAATTGCCAACAGACACTCGGGAGAAGTGTATGGTGTTTCCTGAAACATCTAAAAAACAAAGCAACAGAGCCTAGGGCACTTCCACTTATGGTCCTATAGCTTAGGGAAATTAAAATCAAAAAGACACAGCCACCCCAAAGTTTGGGACGCCTCTGTTTACAAGAACCTCGTTTACCGTACAAGTTCAATATCACAGAAAGAGAAAAATGGATAAAGAACTTGTGGTACTTACGTACAATGCAGTATCACTCAGCAATGAAATCTATGTCATCAGGCCCGTAGCAGCATAATGAGTGGATTCAGGTACGATGATTCTAACTGAAATAAGTCACACAGAAAAAGAAACATCATAAGATATCACTAATACACGGAATGTAAACTTGGCTACACAGGAACTGAATTCCAAAACAGAACAGGGTCTCAAATTTAGAAAACCAACTTATGCTTGCTTAAGGGGAAAGGTGAGTTGGGGTGCTGCATAAAACCAGAGATTGAAATGAGCACAGATAAAGTTCCTTAAGCCAAATATGGAATAGACAAGAGCTACTCCTTGCTCAACGAAATGGACTCAACACCCCATATTAAACGCCTAAGAATGTACCTGACTAGTAAGTATCTTAAAACCTATGGATTGCTATGTCTCCAAAAGAGAACCAAGCGTGTGTACAGGGGCATAAACGCAGCAGTGATAGGATTGGAGAGGTTCGGTGAGCAAATGAAGACCCTTTGAAGTCATATTGCATGGTACCCATTACACGGGTCTCAACTCTCCAGGTTTAAGGTATTCTTCCTTCAGCTAAAACATGCATGTGGAACCCAGAGTATGATCAACCGTGTGAACGGGAGACTTGTTCAAATATGTCTCAGTTTTCCTCCCCTGGTACTCGGGTGCAACATTCCAGACGCTTTACTAACACTCTCCCGACTTCGAGAGTCAGTCCCTTTAACCTCCTGTTTGGCCCAGTTTGCAATTTCTGCGGAAGATGAACAGGAATAGTGAGAACCAATGAGAGACTAGCTGGAGGTGTCTGGACGGGCAAATTTAACTCTCATTTCCCACCAGGAAGAGGAAATAACCAAGGGCTCAGCGTGCCGTGCCAGAATCACATTAGGGCCTGAAGCCATCTTGCGGTGTTGCGGCCAGCTCAAATGAAAGCGAGATGAAGAAAGGAGCTCAGGGGCACTGTAATTCACAAACCTGCAGAGTTATAAATGACAGCTATCGTCCAAAAATATACTGAAGTAAGGCTGCCAAGAGGACTTGAAATCGCGGCAGAATTGCAGGAAACTGATTTCAGGAGGTAGACTGGAATTGCATTGAAAGCATAGGAAAAGAGGCAGAACGTCCACAATGATGCACTTGGCCAAAAAGTGCGTATGCGTTTTTTCCAGAATATATTCAGGAAAAAACGCATACGCCCTTTTTGGCCAACCAAGCAAGCTTGCAAAGGAAATCTGCACTACAATGAAGTCTCACTTGTCCCCGGACAAAAGGGCCATCTGAAAAAAGTGTAAAATCCAGAAACGCAGGACAGGCCATGGAGAACTGGGAGCCTTGTTATGCTGATGGGCGGGATGTAAATTGCCAACAGACACTCGGGAGAAGTGTATGGTGTTTCCTGAAACATCTAAAAAACAAAGCAACAGAGCCTAGGGCACTTCCACTTATGGTCCTATAGCTTAGGGAAATTAAAATCAAAAAGACACAGCCACCCCAAAGTTTGGGATGGCTTTGTTTACAAGAACCTCATATACGGTACAAGTTCAATATCGCAGAAAGTGAAAAATGGATAAAGAAGTTGTGGTACTTATGTACAATGCAATATCACTCAGCAATGAAATCTATGTCATCAGGCCCGTAGCAGCATAATGAGTGGATTAAGTACGATGAATCTAACTGAAATAAGTCACACAGAGAAAGAAACATCATAAGATATCACTAATACACGGAATGTAAACTTGGCTACACAGGAACTGAATTCCAAAACAGAACAGGGTCTCAAATTTAGAAAACCAACTTATGCTTGCTTAAGGGGAAAGGTGAGTTGGGGTTCTGCATAAAACCAGAGATTGAAATGAGCACAGATAAAGTTCTATAAGCCAAATATGGAATAGACAAGAGCTACTCCTTGCTCAACGAAATGGACTCAACACCCCATATTCAACGCCTAGGAATATACCTGCCTAGTAAGAATCATAAAAGCTATGGATTTATATATCTCTGTAAGAGAATCAAGAGTGTGTACAGCGGCATTAAAGCAATGAAAATCAGCTAAATCCCATATTAAAAATAAATTTCTTAAACAAAACACAATGACAGTGAAATAGAGAGCAATACTTAAGTAATTCATTCAAGGCTTCTGAGGCAATCTCCATTTACCATATCTACACCCAGAGCTGGGTGACACATAAGGCTGGACATTTGGGGCTCATAAGATTGGTGAGGTTCGGTGAGAAAATGCAGACCCTTTGAAGTCATATTGCATGGTACCCATTCCACGGATTTCAACTACCCAGGTTTAAGGTATTCTTCCTTCAGCTAAAACATGCATGTGGAACCTAGAGTATGATCAACCATGTGATCGGGAGACGTGTTCAAATATGTCTCAGTTTTCGTACCCTGGTACTCGGGTGCAACATTCCAGACGCTTTACTAACACTCTCCCCACTTGGAGAGTCAGTCCCTTTAACCTCCTGTTTGGCCCAGTTTGCAATTTCTGCGGAAGATGAACAGGAATAGCGAGAACCAATGAGAGACTAGCTGGAGGTGTCTGGACGGGCAAATTTAACTCTCATTTCCCACCAGGAAGATGAATTAACCAAAGGCTCAGGGTGCCGTGCCAGAACCACATTAGGGCCTGAAGCCATCCTGCGGTGTTGCGGCCAGCTCAAAAGAAAGCGAGTTGAAGAAAGGAGCTCAGGGACACTGTAATTCACAAACCTGCAGAGTTATAAATGACAGCTATCGTCCAAAAATATACTGAAGTAAGGCTGCCAAGAGGACTTGAAAGCGGGGCAGAATTGCAGGAAACCGATTTCAGGAGGTAGACTGGAATTGCATTGAAAGCATAGGAAAAGAGGCAGAACGTCCACAATGATGCACTTGGCCAAAAAGGGCGTATGCGTTTTTTCCTGAATATATTCAGGAAAAAACGCATACGCCCTTTTTGGCCAACCAAGCAAGATTGCAAAGGAAATCTGCACTACAATGAAGTCTCACATCCCCCCGGTCAAAAGGGCCATCTGAAAAAAGTGTAAAATCCAGAAAGGCAGGACAGGCCATGGAGAACTGGGAGCCTTGTTATGCTGATGGGCGGGATGTAAATTGCCAACAGCCACTTGGGAGAAGTGTATGGTGTTTCCTGAAACATCTAGAAAACAAAGCAACAGAGCCTAGGGCACTTCCACTTATGGTCCTATAGCTTAGGGAAATTAAAATCAAAAAGACACAGCCACCCCAAAGTTGGGGACTCCTCTGTTTACAAGAACCTCGTTTACCGTACAAGTTCAATATCACAGAAAGTGAAAAATGGATAAAGAAGTTGTGGTATTTACTTACAAAGCAATATCACTCAGCAATGAAATCTATGTCATCAGGCCCGTAGCAGCATAATGAGTGGATTCAGGTATGATGATTCTAACTGAAATAAGTCACACAGAAAAAGAAACATCATAAGATATCGCTAATACACGGAATGTAAACTTGGCTACACAGGAACTGAATTCCAAAACAGAACAGGGTCTCAAATTTAGAAAACCAACTTATGCTTGCTTAAGGGTAAAGGTGAGTTGGGGTGCTGCATAAAACCAGAGACTGAAATGAGCACAGATAAAGTTCCTTAAGCCAAATATGGAATAGAGAAGAGCTACTCCTTGCTCAAAGAAATGGACTCAACACCGCACATTAAATGCCTAAGAATGTACCTGACTAGTAAATATCTTAAAACCTATGGATTGCTATGTCTCCGAAAGAGAATCAAGCATGTGTACAGGGGCATAAACGCAGCAGTGATAGGATTGGAGAGGTTCGGTGAGCAAATGAAGACCCTTTGAAGTCATATTGCATGGTACCCATTACACGGGTCTCAACTCTCAAAGTTTAAGGTATTCTTCCTTCAGCTAAAACATGCATGTGGAACCCAGAGTATGATCAACCGTGTGAACGGGAGACGTGTTCAAATATGTCTCAGTTTTCCTCCCCTGGTACTCGGGTGCAACATTCCAGACGCTTTACTAACACTCTCCCCACTTGGAGAGTCAGCGCATTTAACCTCCTGTTTGGCCCAGTTTGCAATTTCTGCGGAAGATGAACAGGAATAGCGAGAACCAATGAGAGACTAGCTGGAGGTGTCTGGACGGGCAAATTTAACTCTCATTTCCCACCAGGAAGAGGAAATAACCAAAGGCTCAGCGTGCCGTGCCGGAACCAGATTAGGGCCTGAAGCCATCCTGCGGTGTTGCGGCCAGCTCAAAAGAAAGCGAGTTGAAGAAAGGAGCTCAGGGGCACTGTAATTCACAAACCTGCAGAGTTATAAATGACAGCTATCGTCGAAAAATATACTGAAGTAAGGCTGCCAAGAGGACTTGAAAGCGGGGCAGAATTGCAGGAAACCGATTTCAGGAGGTAGACTGGAATTGCATTGAAAGCATAGGAAAAGAGGCAGAACGTCCACAATGATGCACTTGGCCAAAAAGGGCGTATGCGTTTTTTCCTGAATATATTCAGGAAAAAACGCATACGCCCTTTTTGGCCAACCAAGCAAGATTGCAAAGGAAATCTGCACTACAATGAAGTCTCACTTCCCCCGGTCAAAAGGGCCATCTGAAAAAAGTGTAAAATGCAGAAAGGCAGGACAGTCCATGGAGAACTGGGAGCCTTGTTATGCTGATGGGCGGGATGTAAATTGCCAACAGACACTCCGGAGAAGTGTATGGTGTTTCCTAAAACATCTAAAAAACAAAGCAACAGAGCCTAGGGCACTTCCACTTATGGTCCTATAGCTTAGGGAAATTAAAATCAAAAAGACACAGCCACCCCAAAGTTTGGAACAGCTCTGTTTACAAGAACCTCGTTTACAGTACAAGTTCAACATCGCAGAAAGTGAAAAATGGATAAAGAAGTTGTGGTATTTACTTACAAAGCAATATCACTCAGCAATGAAATCTATGTCATCAGGCCCTTAGCAGCACAATGAGTGGATTCAGGTACGATGATTCTAACTGAAATAAGTCACACAGAAAAAGAAACATCATAAGATATCACTAATACACGGAATGTAAACTTGGCTACACAGGAACTGAATTCCAAAACAGAACAGGGTCTCAAATTTAGAAAACCAACTTATGCTTGCTTAAGGGGAAAGGTGAGTTGGGGTGCTGCATAAAACCAGAGATTGAAATGAGCACAGATAAAGTTCTATAAGCCAAATATGGAATAGACAAGAGCTAATCCTTGCTGAACGAAATGGACTCAACACCCCATATTCAACGCCTAGGAATATAACTGCCTAGTAAGAATCATAAAAGCTATGGATTTATATATCTCTGTAAGAGAATCAAGAGTGTGTACAGCGGCATTAAAGCAGTGAAAATCAGCTAAATCACATATTAAAAATAAATTTCTTAAACAAAACACAATGACAGTGAAATAGAGAGCAATACTTAAGTAATTCATTCAAGGCTTCTGAGGCAACCTGCATTTACCATATCTACACCCAGAGCTGGGTGACACATAAGGCTGGACACTTGGGGCTCATAAGATTGGTGAGGTTCGGTGAGCAAATGCAGACCCTTTGAAGTCATATTGCATGGTACCCATTCCATGGATCTCAACTCTCCAGGTTTAAGGGATTCTTCCTTCAGCTAAAACATGCATGTGGAACCTAGAGTATGATCAACCATGTGATAGGGAGACGTGTTCAAATATGTCTCAGTTTTCGTACCCTGGTACTCGGGTGCAACATTGCAGACACTTTACTAACACTCTCCCGACTTGGAGAGTCAGTCCCTTTAACCTCCTGTTTGGCCCAGTTTGCAATTTCTGCAGAAGATGAACAGGAATAGCGAGAACCAATGAGAGACTAGCTGGAGGTGTCTGGACGGGCAAATTTAACTCATATTTCCCACCAGGAAGAGGAATTAACCAAAGGCTCAGCGTGCCGTGTCGGAACCAGATTAGGGCCTGAAGCCATCCTGCGGTGTTGCGGCCAGCTCACAAGAAAGCGAGTTGAAGAAAGGAGCTCAGGGGCACTGTAATGCACAAACCTGCAGAGTTACAAATGACAGCTATCGTCCAAAAATATACTGAAGTAAGGCTGCCAAGAGGACTTGAAAGCGGGGCAGAATTGCAGGAAACCGATTTCAGGAGGTAGACTGGAATTGCATTGAAAGCATAGGAAAAGAGGCAGAGCGTCCACAATGATGCACTTGCCCAAAAAGGGCGTATGCGTTTTTTCCTGAATATATTCAGGAAAAAACGCATACGCCCTTTTTGGCCAACCAAGCAAGCTTGCAAAGGAAATCTGCACTACAATGAAGTTTCACATCCCCCCAGTCAAAAGGGCAATCTGAAAAAAGTGTAAAATCCAGAAAGGCAGGACAGGCCATGGAGAACTGGGAGCCTTGTTATGCTGATGGGCGGGATGTAAATTGCCAACAGCCACTTGGGAGAAGTGTATGGTGTTTCCTGAAACATCTAGAAAACAAAGCAACAGAGCCTAGGGCACTTCCACTTATGGTCCTATAGCTTAGGGAAATTAAAATCAAAAAGACACAGCCACCCCAAAGTTTGGGACGCCTCTGTTTACAAGAACCTCGTTTACCATACAAGTTCAATATCACAGAAAGTGAAAAATGGAGAAAGAACTTGTGGTACTTACGTACAATGCAGTATCACTCAGCAATGAAATCTATGTCATCAGGCCCTTAGCAGCATAATGAGTGGATTCAGGTACGATGATTCTAACTGAAATAAGTCACACAGAAAAAGAAACATCATAAGATATCACTAACACACGGAATGTAAACTTGGCTACACAGGAAGTGAATTCCAAAACAGAACAGGGTCTCAAATTTAGAAAACCAACTTATGCTTGCTTAAGGGGAAAGGTGAGTTGGGGTGCTGCATAAAACCAGAGATTGAAATGAGCACAGATAAAGTTCCTTAAGACAAATATGGAATAGACAAGAGCTACTCCTTGCTCAACGAAATGGACTCAACACCCCATATTAGACGCCTAAGAATGTACCTGACTAGTAAGTATCTTAAAACCTATGGATTGCTATGTCTCCGAAAGAGAATCAAGCGTGTGTACACGGGCATAAACGCAGCAGTGATAGGATTGGAGAGGTTCGGTGAGCAAATGAAGACCCTTTGAAGTCATATTGCATGGTACCCATTCCACGGGTTTCAACTACCCAGCTTTAAGGTATTCTTCCTTCAGCTAAAACATGCATGTGGAACCTAGAGTATGATCAACCATGTGATAGGGAGACGTGTTCAAATATGTCTCAGTTTTCGTACCCTGGTACTCGGGTGCAACATTCCAGACGCTTTACTAACACTCTCCCGACTTGCAGACTCAGTCCCTTTAACCTCCTGTTGGGCCCAGTTTGCAATTTCTGCGGAAGATGAACAGGAATAGCGAGAACCAATGAGAGCCTAGCTGCAGGTGTCTGGACGGGCAAATTTAACTCTCATTTCCCACCAGGAAGAGGAATTAACCAAAGGCTCAGCTTGACATGCCGGAACCAGATTAGGGCCTGAAGCCATCCTGCGGTGTTGCGGCCAGCTCAAAAGAAAGCGAGTTGAAGAAAGGAGCTCAGGGGCACTGTAATGCACAAACCTGCAGAGTTACAAATGACAGCTATCGTCCAAAAATATACTGAAGTAAGGCTGCCAAGAGGACTTGAAAGCGGGGCAGAATTGCAGGAAACCGATTTCAGGAGGTAGACTGGAATTGCATTGAAAGCATAGGAAAAGAGGCAGAGCGTCCACAATGATGCACTTGGCCAAAAAGGGCGTATGCGTTTTTTCCTGAATATATTCAGGAAAAAACGCATACGCCCTTTTTAGCCAACCAAGCAAGCTTGCAAAGGAAATCTGCACTACAATGAAGTCTCACTTCCCCCCGGTCAAAAGGGCCATCTGAAAAAAGTGTAAAATCCAGAAAGGCAGGACAGGCCATGGAGAACTGGGAGCCTTGTTATGCTGATGGGCGGGATGTAAATTGCCAACAGCCACTTGGGAGAAGTGTATGGTGTTTCCTGAAACATCTAGAAAACAAAGCAACAGAGCCTAGGGCACTTCCACTTATGGTCCTATAGCTTAGGGAAATTAAAATCAAAAAGACACAGCCACCCCAAAGTTTGGGACGCCTCTGTTTACAAAAACCTCGTTTACCATACAAGTTCAATATAACAGAAAGTGAAAAATGGATAAAGAACTTGTGGTACTTACGTACAATGCAGTATCACTCAGCAATGAAATCTATGTCATCAGGCCCGTAGCAGCATAATGAGTGGATTCAGGTACGGTGATTCTAACTGAAATAAGTCACACAGAAAAAGAAACATCATAAGATATCACTAATACACGGAATGTAAACTTGGCTACACAGGAACTGAATTCCAAAACAGAACAGGGTCTCAAATGTAGAAAACCAACTTATGCTTGCTTAAGAGGAAAGGTGAGTTGGGGTGCTGCATAAAACCAGAGATTGAAATGAGCACAGATAAAGTTCCTTAAGCCAAATATGGAATAGACAAGAGCTACTCCTTGCTCAACGAAATGGACTCAACACCCCATATTAAACGCCTAAGAATGTACCTGACTAGTAAGTATCTTAAAACCTATGGATTGCTATGTCTCAGAAAGAGAATCAAGCGTGTGTACAGGGGCATAAACGCAGCAGTGATAGGATTGGAGAGATTCGGTGAGCAAATGAAGACCCTTTGAAGTCATATTGCATGGTACCCATTCCACGGGTTTCAACTACCCAGGTTTAAGGTATTCTTCCTTCAACTAAAACATGCATGTGGAACCTAGAGTATGATCAACCATGTGATCGGGAGACGTGTTCAAATATGTCTCAGTTTTCGTACCCTGGTACTCGGGTGCAAAATTCCAGACGCTTTACTAACACTCTCACCACTTGGAGAGTCAGTCCCTTTAACCTCCTGTTTGGCCCAGTTTGCAATTTCTGCGGAAGATGAACAGGAATGGCGAGAACCAATGAGAGACTAGCTGGAGGTGTCTGGACGGGCAAATTTAACTCTCATTTCCCACCAGGAAGAGGAATTAACCAAAGGCTCAGCGTGCCGTGCCGGAACCAGATTAGGGCCTGAAACCATCCTGCGGTGTTGCGGCCAGGTCACAAGAAAGCGAATTGAAGAAAGGAGCTCAGGGGCACTGTAATTCACAAACCTGCAGAGTTATAAATGACAGCTATCGTCCAAAAATATACTGAAGTAAGGCTGCCAAGAGGACTTGAAAGCGGGGCAGAATTGCAGGAAACCGATTTCAGGAGGTAGACTGGAATTGCATTGAAAGCATAGGAAAAGAGGCAGAACGTCCACAATGATGCACTTGGCCAAAAAGGGCGTATGCGTTTTTTCCTGAATATATTCAGGAAAAAACGCATACGCCCTTTTTGGCCAACCAAGCAAGCTTGCAAAGGAAATCTGCACTACAATGAAGTCTCACATCCCCCCGGTCAAAAGGGCCATCTGAAAAAAGTGTAAAATCCAGAAAGGCAGGACAGGCCATGGAGAACTGGGAGCCTTGTTATGCTGATGGGCGGGATGTAAATTGCCAACAGCCACTTGGGAGAAGTGTATGGTGTTTCCTGAAACATCTAGAAAACAAAGCAACAGAGCCTAGGGCACTTCCACTTATGGTCCTATAGCTTAGGGAAATTAAAATCAAAAAGACACAACCACCCCAAAGTTTGGGACTCCTCTGTTTACAAGAACCTCGTTTACCGTACAAGTTCAATATCACAGAAAGTGAAAAATGGATAAAGAACTTGTGATACTTACGTACAATGCAGTATCACTCAGCAATGAAATCTATGTCATCAGGCCCGTAGCAGCATAATGAGTGGATTCAGGTACGATGATTCTAACTGAAATAAGTCACACAGAAATAGAAACATCATAAGATATCACTAATACACGGAATGTAAACTTGGCTACACAGGAACTGAATTCCAAAACAGAACAGGGTCTCAAATTTAGAAAACCAACTTATGCTTGCTTAAGGGGAAAGGTGAGTTGGGGTGCTGCATAAAACCAGAGATTGAAATGAGCACAGATAAAGTTCCTTAAGCCAAATATGGAATAGACAAGAGCTACTCCTTTCTCAACGAAATGAACTCAACACCCCATATTAAACGCCTAAGAATGTACCTGACTAGTAAGTATGTTAAATCCTATGGATTGCTATGTCTCTGAAAGAGAATCAAGCGTGTGTACAGGGGCATAAACGCAGCAGTGATAGGATTGGAGAGGTTCGGTGAGCAAATGAAGACCCTTTGAAATCATATTGCATGGTACCCATTCCACGGGTTTCAACTACCCAGGTTTAAGGTATTCTTCCTTCAGCTAAAACATGCATGTGGAACCTAGAGTATGATCAACCGTGTGAACGGGAGACGTGTTCAAATATGTCTCAGTTTTCCTCCCCTGATACTCGGGTGCAACATTCCAGACGCTTTACTAACACTCTCCCCACTTGGAGAGTCAGCGCCTTTAACCCCCTGTTTGGCCCAGTTTGCAATTTCTGCGGAAGATGAACAGGAATAGGGAGAACCAATGACAAACTAGCTGGAGGTGTCTGGACGGGCAAATTTAACTCTCATTTCCCTCCAGGAAGAGGAATTAACCAAAGGCTCAGCGTGCCATGCCGGAACCAGATTAGGGCCTGAAGCCATCCTGCGGTGTTGCGGCCAGCTCAAAAGAACGCGAGTTGAAGAAAGGAGCTCAGGGGCACTGTAATTCACAAACCTGCAGAGTTATAAATGACAGCTATCGTCCAAAAATATACTGAAGTAAGGCTGCCAGGAGGACTTGAAAGCAGGGCAGAATTGCAGGAAACCGATTTCAGGAGGTAGACTGGAATTGCATTGAAAGCATAGGAAAAGAGGCAGAACGTCCACAATGATGCACTTGGCCAAAAAGGGCGTATGCGTTTTTTCCTGAATATATTCAGGAAAAAACGCATACGCCCTTTTTGGCCAACCAAGCAAGCTTGCAAAGGAAATCTGCACTACAATGAAGTCTCACTTCTCCCCGGTCAAAAGGGCCATCTGAAAAAAGTGTAAAATCCAGAAACGCAGGACAGGCCATGGAGAACTGGGAGCCTTGTTATGCTGATGGGCGGGATGTAAATTGCCAACAGACACTCGGGAGAAGTGTATGGTGTTTCCTGAAACATCTAAAAAACAAAGCAACAGAGCCTAGGGCACTTCCACTTATGGTCCTATAGCTTAGGGAAATTAAAATCAAAAAGACACAGCCACCCCAAAGTTTGGGACGGCTCTGTTTACAAGAACCTCGTTTACAGTACAAGTTCAACATCGCAGAAAGTGAAAAATGGATAAAGAAGTTGTGGTATTTACTTACAAAGCAATATCACTCAGCAATGAAATCTATGTCATCAGGCCCGTAGCAGCATAATGAGTGGATTCAGGTATGATGATTCCAACTGAAATAAGTCACACAGAAAAAGAAACATCATAAGTTATCACTAATAAACAGAATGTAAACTTGGCTACACAGGAACTGAATTCCAAAACAGAACAGGGTCTCAAATTTAGAAAACCAACTTATGCCTGCTTAAGGGGAAAGGTGAGTTGGGATGCTGCATAAAACCAGAGATTGAAATGAGCACAGATAAAGTTCCTTAAGCCAAATATGGAATAGACAAGAGCTACTCCTTGCTCAACGAAATGGACTCAACACCCCATATTAAACGCCTAAGAATGTACCTGACTAGTAAGTATCTTAAAACCTAGGGATTGCTATGTCTCCAAAAGAGAATCAAGCGTGTGTACAGGGGCATAAATGCAGCAGTGATAGGATTGGAGAGGTTCGGTGAGCAAGTGAAGACCCTTTGAAGTCATATTGCATGGTACCCATTCCACGGGTCTCAACTCTCCAGGTTTAAGGTATTCTTCCTTCAGCTAAAACATGCATGTGGAACCCAGAGTATGATCAACCGTGCGAACGGGAGACATGTTCAAATATGTCTCAGTTTTCCTCCCCTGGTACTCGGGTGCAACATTCCAGACGCTTTACTAACACTCTCCCCACTTGGAGAGTTAGCGCCTTTAACCTCCTGTTTGGCCCAGTTTGCAATTTCTGCGGAAGGTGAACAGGAATAGGGAGAACCAATGAGAGACTAGCTGGAGGTGTCTGGACGGGCAAATTTAACTCTCATTTCCCACCAGGAAGAGGAAATAACCTAAAGGCTCAGCGTGCCATGCCAGAACCAGATTAGGGCCTGAAGCCATCCTGCGGTGTTGTGGCCAGCTCAAAAGAAAGCGAGTTGAAGAAAGGAGCTCAGGGGCACTGTAATTCACAAACCTGCAGAGTTATAAATGACAGCTATCGTCCAAAAATATACTGAAGTAAGGCTGCCAAGAGGACTTGAAAGCGGGGCAGAATTGAAGGAAACCGATTTCAGGAGGTAGACTGGAATTGCATTGAAAGCATAGGAAAAGAGGCAGAACGTCCACAATGATGCACTTGGCCAAAAAGGGCGTATGCGTTTTTTCCTGAATATATTCAGGAAAAAACGCATACGCCCTTTTTGGCCAACCAAGCAAGCTTGCAAAGGAAATCTGCACTACAATGAAGTCTCACTTCCCCGGATCAAAGGGCCATCTGAAAAAAGTGTAAAATGCAGAAAGGCAGGACAGGCCATGGAGAACGGGGAGCCTTGTTATGCTGATGGGCGGGATGTAAATTGCCAACAGACACTTGGGAGAAGTGTATGGTGTTTCCTGAAACATCTAAAAAACAAAGCAACAGAGCCTAGGGCACTTCCACTTATGGTCCTATAGCTTAGGGAAATTAAAATCAAAAAGACACAGCCACCCCAAAGTTTGGAACGGCTCTGTTTACAAGAACCTCGTTTACAGTACAAGTTCAACATCGCAGAAAGTGAAAAATGGATAAAGAACTTGTGGTACTTACGTACAATGCAGTATCACTCAGCAATGAAATCTATGTCATCAGGCCCATAGCAGCACAATGAGTGGATTCAGGTACGATGATTCTAACTGAAATAAGTCACACAGAAAAAGGAACATCATAAGATATCACTAATACACGGAATGTAAACTTGGCTACACAGGAACTGAATTCCAAAACGAAACAGGGTCTCAAATTTAGAAAACCAACTTATGCTTGCTTAAGGGGAAAGGTGAGTTGGGGTGCTGCATAAAACCAGAGATTGAAATGAGCACAGATAAAGTTCCTTATGCCAAATATGGAATAGACAAGAGCTACTCCTTGCTCAACGAAATGGACTCAACACACCATATTAAACGCCTAAGAATGTACCTGACTAGAAAGTATCTTAAAACCTATGGATTGCTATGTCTCCAAAAGAGAATCAAGCGTGTGTACAGGGGCATAAACGCAGCAGTGATAGGATTGGAGAGGTTCGGTGAGCAAATGAAGACCCTTTGAAGTCATATTGCATGGTACCCATTACACGGGTCTCAACTCTCCAGGTTTAAGGTATTCTTCCTTCAGCTAAAACATGCATGTGGAACCCAGAGTATGATCAACCGTGTGAACGGGAGACGTGTTCAAATATGTCTCAGTTTTCCTCCCCTGGTACTCGGGTGCAACATTCCAGACGCTTTACTAACACTCTCCCCACTTGGAGAGTCAGCGCCTTTAACCTCCTGTTTGGCCCAGTTTGAAATTTCTGCGGAAGATGAACAGGAATAGCGAGAACCAATGAGAGACTAGCTGGAGGTGTCTGGGCGGGCAAATTTAACTCTCATTTCCCACCAGGAAGAGGAAATAACCAAAGGCTGAGCATGTCGTGCTGGAACCAAATTAGGGCCTGAAGCCATCCTGCGGTGTTGCGGCCAGCTCACAAGAAAGCGAGTTGAAGAAAGGAGCTCAGGGACACTGTAATTCACAAACCTGCAGAGTTATAAATGACAGCTATCGTCCAAAAATATACTGAAGTAAGGCTGCCAAGAGGACTTGAAAGCGGGGCAGAATTGCAGGAAACCGATTTCAGGAGGTAGACTGGAATTGCATTGAAAGCATAGGAAAAGAGGCAGAATGTCCACAATGATGCACTTGGCCAAAAAGGGCGTATGCGTTTTTTCCTGAATATATTCAGGAAAAAACGCATACGCCCTTTTTGGCCAACCAAGCAAGCTTGCAAAGGAAATCTGCACTACAATGAAGTCTCACTTACCCCCGGTCAAAAGGGCCATCTGAAAAAAGTGTAAAATCCAGAAAGGCAGGACAGGACATGGAGAACTGGGAGCCTTGTTATGCTGATGGGCGGGATGTAAATTGCCAACAGACACTCGGGAGAAGTGTATGGTGTTTCCTGAAACATCTAAAAAACAAAGCAACAGAGCCTAGGGCACTTCCACTTATGGTCCTATAGCTTAGGGAAATTAAAATCAAAAAGACACAGCCACCCCAAAGTTTGGGACGCCTCTGTTTACAAGAACCTCGTTTACAGTACAAGTTCAACATCGCAGAAAGTGAAAAATGGATAAAGAAGTTGTGGTATTTACTTACAAAGCAATATCACTCAGCAATGAAATCTATGTCATCAGGCCCTTAGCAGCACAATGAGTGGATTCAGGTATGATGATTCTAACTGAAATAAGTCACACAGAAAAAGAAACATCATAAGATATCAGTAATACACGGAATGTAAACTTGGCTACACAGGAACTGAATTACAGAACAGAACAGGGTCTCAAATTTAGAAAACCAACTTATGCTTGCTTAAGGGGAAAGGTGAGTTGGGGTGCTGCATAAAACCAGAGATTGAAATGAGCACAGATAAAGTTCCTTAAGCAAAATATGGAATAGACAAGAGCTACTCCTTGCTCAACGAAATGGACTCAACACCGAATATTAAACGCCTAAGAATGTACCTGACTAGTAAGTATCTTAAAACCTATGGATTGCTTTGTCTCCGGAAGAGAATCAAGCATTTGTACAGGGGCATAAACGCAGCAGTGATAGGATTGGAGAGGTTCAGTGAGCAAATGAAGACCCTTTGAAGTCATATTGCATGGTACCCATTCCACAGGTTTCAACTACCCAGCTTTAAGGTATTCTTCCTTCAGCTAGAACATGCATGTGGAACCCAGAGTATGATCAACCATGTGATCGGGAGACGTGTTCAAATATGTCTCAGTTTTCATACCCTGGTACTCGGGTGCAACATTCCAGACGCTTTACTAACACTCTCCCGACTTGGAGAGTCAGTCCCTTTAACCTCCTGTTTGGCCCAGTTTGCAATTTCTGCGGAAGATGAACAGGAATAGCGAGAACCAATGAGAGACTAGCTGGAGGTGTCTGGACGGGCAAATTTAACTCTCATTTCCCACCAGGAAGAGGAAATAACCAAAGGCTGAGCGTGCCGTGCCGTAACCAAATTAGGGCCTGAAGCCATCCTGCGGTGTTGCGGCCAGGTCACAAGAAAGCGAGTTGAAGAAAGGAGCTCAGGGACACTGTAATTCACAAACCTGCAGAGTTATAAATGACAGCTATCGTCCAAAAATATACTGAAGTAAGGCTGCCAAGAGGACTTGAAAGCGGGGCAGAATTGCAGGAAACCGATTTCAGGAGGTAGACTGGAATTGCATTGAAAGCATAGGAAAAGAGGCAGAACGTCCACAATGATGCACTTGGCCAAAAAGGGCGTATGCGTTTTTTCCTGAATATATTCAGGAAAAAACGCATATGCCCTTTTTGGCCAACCAAGCAAGCTTGCAAAGGAAATCTGCACTACAATGAAGTCTCACTTCTCCCCGGTCAAAAGGGCCATCTGAAAAAAGTGTAAAATCCAGAAACGCAGGACAGGCCATGGAGAACTGGGAGCCTTGTTATGCTGATGGGCGGGATGTAAATTGCCAACAGACACTCGGGAGAAGTGTATGGTGTTTCCTGAAACATCTAAAAAACAAAGCAACAGAGCCTAGGGCACTTCCACTTATGGTCCTATAGCTTAGGGAAATTAAAATCAAACAGACACAGCCACCCCAAAGTTTGGGACGCCTCTGTTTACAAGAACCTCGTTTACCGTACAAGTTCAATGTCACAGAAAGTGAAAAATGGATAAAGAACTTGTGGTACTTACGTACAATGCAGTATCACTCAGCAATGAAATCTATGTCATCAGGCCCGTAGCAGCATAATGAGTGGATTCAGGTACGATGATTCTAACTGAAATAAGTCACACAGAAAAAGAAACATCATAAGATATCACTAATACACGGAATGTAAACTTGGCTACACAGGAACTGAATTCCAAAACAGAACAGGGTCTCAAATTTAGAAAACCATCTTATGCTTGCTTAAGGGGAAAGGTGAGTTGGGGTGCTGCATAAAACCAGAGATTGAAATGAGCACAGATAAAGTTCCTTAAGCCAAATATGGAATAGACAAGAGCTACTCCTTGCTCAACGAAATGGACTCAACACACCATATTAAACGCCTAAGAATGTACCTGACTAGTAAGTATCTTAAAACCTATGGATTGCTATGTCTCCAAAAGAGAATCAAGCGTGTGTACAGGGGCATAAACGCAGCAGTGATAGGATTGGAGAGGTTCGGTGAGCAAATGAAGACCCTTTGAAGTCATATTGCATGGTACCCATTACACGGGTCTCAACTCTCCAGGTTTAAGGTATTCTTCCTTCAGCTAAAACATGCATGTGGAACCCAGAGTATGATCAACCGTGTGAACGGGAGACGTGTTCAAATATGTCTCAGTTTTCCTCCACTGGTAAGCGGGTGCAACATTCCAGACGCTTTACTAACACTCTCCCCACTTGGAGAGTCAGCGCCTTTAACCTCCTGTTTGGCCCAGTTTGCAATTTCTGCGGAAGATGAACAGGAATAGCGAGAACCAATGAGAGACTAGCTGGAGGTGTCTGGACGGGCAAATTTAACTCTCATTTCCCACCAGGAAGAGGAAATAACCAAAGGCTCAGCGTGCCGTGCCGGAACAACATTAGGGCCTGAAGCCATCCTGCGGTGTTGCGGCCAGCTCAAAGGAAAGCGAGCTGAAGAAAGGAGCTCAGGGACACTGTAATTCACAAACCTGCAGAGTTATAAATGACAGCTATCGTCCAAAAATATACTGAAGTAAGGCTGCCAAGAGGACTTGAAAGCAGGGCAGAATTGCAGGAAACCGATTTCAGGAGGTAGACTGGAATTGCATTGAAAGCATAGGAAAAGAGGCAGAACGTCCACAATGATGCACTTGGCCAAAAAGGGCGTATGCGTTTTTTCCTGAATATATTCAGGAAAAAACGCATACGCCCTTTTTGGCCAAGCAAGCAAGCTTGCAAAGGAAATCTGCACTACAATGAAGTCTCACTTCCCCCCGGTCAAAAGGGCCATCTGAAAAAAGTGTAAAATCCAGAAAGGCAGGACAGGCCATGGAGAACTGGGAGCCTTGTTATGCTGATGGGCGGGATGTAAATTGCCAACAGACACTCGGGAGAAGTGTATGGTGTTTCCTGAAACATCTAAAAAACAAAGCAACAGAGCCTAGGGCACTTCCACTTATGGTCCTATAGCTTAGGGAAATTAAAATCAAAAAGACACAGCCACCCCAAAGTTTGGGACGCCTCTGTTTACAAGAACCTCGTTTACCGTACAAGTTCAATGTCACAGAAAGTGAAAAATGGATAAAGAACTTGTGGTACTTACGTACAATGCAGTATCACTCAGCAATGAAATCTATGTCATCAGGCCCTTAGCAGCACAATGAGTGGATTCAGGTATGATGATTCTAAGTGAAATAAGTCACACAGAAAAAGAAACATCATAAGATACCAGTAATACACGGAATGTAAACTTGGCTACACAGGAACTGAATTACAGAACAGAACAGGGTCTCAAATTTAGAAAACCAACTTATGCTTGCTTAAGGGTAAAGGTGAGTTGGGGTGCTGCATAAAACCAGAGATTGAAATGAGCACAGATAAAGTTCCTTAAGCCAAATATGGAATAGACAAGAGCTACTCCTTGCTCAATGAAATAGACTCAACACCGCATATTAAACGCCTAAGAATGTAGCTGACTAGTAAGTATCTTAAAACCTATGGATTGCTATTTCTCTGAAAGAGAATCAAGCATGTGTACAGGGGCATAAACGCAGCAGTGATAGGATTGGAGAGGTTCGGTGAGCAAATGAAGACCCTTTGAAGTCATATTGCATGGTACCCATTCCACAGGTTTCAACTACCCAGGTTTAAGGTATTCTTCCTTCAGGTAAAACATGCATGTGGAACCCAGAGTATGATCAACCGTGTGAACGGGAGACGTGTTCAAATATGTCTCAGTTTTCCTCCCCTGGTACTCGGGTGCAACATTCCAGACGCTTTACTAACACTCTCCCCACTTGGAGAGTCAGCGCCTTTAACCTCCTGTTTGGCCTAGTTTGCAATTTCTGCGGAAGATGAACAGGAATAGCGAGAACCAATGAGAGACTAGCTGGAGGTGTCTGGACGGGCAAATTTAACTCTCATTTCCCACCAGGAAGAGGAAATAACCAAAGGCTGAGCATGTCGTGCTGGAACCAAATTAGGGCCTGAAGCCATCCTGCGGTGTTGCGGCCAGCTCACAAGAAAGCGAGTTGAAGAAAGGAGCTCAGGGGCACTGTAATTCACAAACCTGCAGAGTTATAAATGACAGCTATCGTCCAAAAATATACTGAAGTAAGGCTGCCAAGAGGACTTGAAAGCGGGGCAGAATTGCAGGAAACCGATTTCAGGAGGTAGACTGGAATTGCATTGAAAGCATAGGAAAAGAGGCAGAATGTCCACAATGATGCACTTGGCCAAAAAGGGCGTATGCGTTTTTTCCTGAATATATTCAGGAAAAAACGCATACGCCCTTTTTGGCCAACCAAGCAAGCTTGCAAAGGAAATCTGCACTACAATGAAGTCTCACTTACCCCCGGTAAAAAGGGCCATCTGAAAAAAGTGTAAAATCCAGAAAGGCAGGACAGGCCATGGAGAACTGGGAGCCTTGTTATGCTGATGGGCGGGATGTAAATTGCCAACAGACACTCGGGAGAAGTGTATGGTGTTTCCTGAAACATCTAAAAAACAAAGCAACAGAGCCTAGGGCACTTCCACTTATGGTCCTATAGCTTAGGGAAATTAAAATCAAAAAGACACAGCCACCCCAAAGTTTGGGACGCCTCTGTTTACAAGAACCTCGTTTACCGTACAAGTTCAATGTCACAGAAAGTGAAAAATGGATAAAGAACTTGTGGTACTTACGTACAATGCAGTATCACTCAGCAATGAAATCTATGTCATCAGGCCCTTAGCAGCACAATGAGTGGATTCAGGTATGATGATTCTAAGTGAAATAAGTCACACAGAAAAAGAAACATCATAAGATATCAGTAATACACGGAATATAAACTTGGCTACACAGGAACTGAATTACAGAACAGAACAGGGTCTCAAATTTAGAAAACCAACTTATGCTTGCTTAAGGGTAAAGGTGAGTTGGGGTGCTGCATAAAACCAGAGATTGAAATGAGCACAGATAAAGTTCCTTAAGCCAAATATGGAATAGACAAGAGCTACTCCTTGCTCAATGAAATAGACTCAACACCGCATATTAAACGCCTAAGAATGTAGCTGACTAGTAAGTATCTTAAAACCTATGGATTGCTATTTCTCTGAAAGAGAATCAAGCATGTGTACAGGGGCATAAACGCAGCAGTGATAGGATTGGAGAGGTTCGGTGAGCAAATGAAGACCCTTTGAAGTCATATTGCATGGTACCCATTCCACAGGTTTCAACTACCCAGGTTTAAGGTATTCTTCCTTCAGCTAAAACATGCATGTGGAACCCAGAGTATGATCAACCGTGTGAACGGGAGACGTGTTCAAATATGTCTCAGTTTTCCTCCCCTGGTACTCGGGTGCAACATTCCAGACGCTTTACTAACACTCTCCCCACTTGGAGAGTCAGCGCCTTTAACCTCCTGTTTGGCCCAGTTTGCAATTTCTGCGGAAGATGAACAGGAATAGCGAGAACCAATGAGAGACTAGCTGGAGGTGTCTGGACGGGCAAATTTAACTCTCATTTCCCACCAGGAAGAGGAAATAACCAAAGGCTGAGCATGTCGTGCTGGAACCAAATTAGGGCCTGAAGCCATCCTGCGGTGTTGCGGCCAGCTCACAAGAAAGCGAGTTGAAGAAAGGAGCTCAGGGGCACTGTAATTCACAAACCTGCAGAGTTATAAATGACAGCTATCGTCCAAAAATATACTGAAGTAAGGCTGCCAAGAGGACTTGAAAGCGGGGCAGAATTGCAGGAAACCGATTTCAGGAGGTAGACTGGAATTGCATTGAAAGCATAGGAAAAGAGGCAGAATGTCCACAATGATCCACTTGGCCAAAAAGGGTGTATGCGTTTTTTCCTGAATATATTCAGGAAAAAACGCATACGCCCTTTTTGGCCAACCAAGCAAGCTTGCAAAGGAAATCTGCACTACAATGAAGTCTCACTTACCCCCGGTAAAAAGGGCCATCTGAAAAAAGTGTAAAATCCAGAAAGGCAGGACAGGCCATGGAGAACTGGGAGCCTTGTTATGCTGATGGGCGGGATGTAAATTGCCAACAGACACTCGGGAGAAGTGTATGGTGTTTCCTGAAACATCTAAAAAACAAAGCAACAGAGCCTAGGGCACTTCCACTTATGGTCCTATAGCTTAGGGAAATTAAAATCAAAAAGACACAGCCACCCCAATGTTTGGGACGCCTCTGTTTACAAGAACCTCGTTTACCGTACAAGTTCAATGTCACAGAAAGTGAAAAATGGATAAAGAACTTGTGGTACTTACGTATAATGCAGTATCACTCAGCAATGAAATCTATGTCATCAGGCCCTTAGCAGCACAATGAGTGGATTCAGGTATGATGATTCTAAGTGAAATAAGTCACACAGAAAAAGAAACATCATAAGATATCAGTAATACACGGAATGTAAACTTGGCTACACAGGAACTGAATTACAGAACAGAACAGGGTCTCAAATTTAGAAAACCAACTTATGCTTGCTTAAGGGTAAAGGTGAGTTGGGGTGCTGCATAAAACCAGAGATTGAAATGAGCACAGATAAAGTTCCTTAAGCCAAATATGGAATAGACAAGAGCTACTCCTTGCTCAACGAAATAGACTCAACACCGCATATTAAACGCCTAAGAATGTACCTGACTAGTAAGTATCTTAAAACCTATGGATTGCTATTTCTCTGAAAGAGAATCAAGCATGTGTACAGGGGCATAAACGCAGCAGTGATAGGATTGGAGAGGTTCGGTGAGCAAATGAAGACCCTTCGAAGTCATATTGCATGGTACCCATTCCACAGGTTTCAACTACCCAGGTTTAAGGTATTCTTCCTTCAGCTAAAACATGCATGTGGAACCTAGAGTATGATCAACCATGTGATCGGGAGACGTGTTCAAATATGTCTCAGTTTTCATACCCTGGTACTCGGGTGCAACATTCCAGACGCTTTACTAACACTCTCCCGACTTGGAGAGTCAGTCCCTTTGACCTCCTGTTTGGCCCAGTTTGCAATTTCTGCGGAAGATGAACAGGAATAGCGAGAACCAATGAGAGACTAGCTGGAGGTGTCTGGACGGGCAAATTTAACTCTCATTTCCCACCAGGAAGAGGAAATAACCAAAGGCTGAGCGTGCCGTGCCGGAACCAAATTAGGGCCTGAAGCCATCCTGCGGTGTTGCGGCCAGGTCACAAGAAAGCGAGTTGAAGAAAGGAGCTCAGGGACACTGTAATTCACAAACCTGCAGAGTTATAAATGACAGCTATCGTCCAAAAATATACTGAAGTAAGGCTGCCAAGAGGACTTGAAAGCGGGGCAGAATTGCAGGAAACCGATTTCAGGAGGTAGACTGGAATTGCATTGAAAGCATAGGAAAAGAGGCAGAACGTCCTCAATGATGCACTTGGCCAAAAAGGGCGTATGCGTTTTTTCCTGAATATATTCAGGAAAAAACGCATACGCCCTTTTTGGCCAACCAAGCAAGCTTGCAAAGGAAATCTGCACTACAATGAAGTCTCACTTCTCCCCGGTCAAAAGGGCCATCTGAAAAAAGTGTAAAATCCAGAAAGGCAGGACAGGCCATGGAGAACTGGGAGCCTTGTTATGCTGATGGGCGGGATGTAAATTGCCAACAGACACTCGGGAGAAGTGTATGGTGTTTCCTGAAACATCTAAAAAACAAAGCAACAGAGCCTAGGGCACTTCCACTTATGGTCCTATAGCTTAGGGAAATTAAAATCAAAAAGACACAGCCACCCCAAAGTTTGGGACGCCTCTGTTTACAAGAACCTCGTTTACCGTACAAGTTCAATGTCACAGAAAGTGAAAAATGGATAAAGAACTTGTGGTACTTACGTACAATGCAGTATCACTCAGCAATGAAATCTATGTCATCAGGCCCGTAGCAGCATAATGAGTGGATTCAGGTACGATGATTCTAACTGAAATAAGTCACACAGAAAAAGAAACATCATAAGATATCACTAATACACGGAATGTAAACTTGGCTACACAGGAACTGAATTCCAAAACAGAACAGGGTCTCAAATTTAGAAAACCAACTTATGCTTGCTTAAGGGGAAAGGTGAGTTGGGGTGCTGCATAAAACCAGAGATTGAAATGAGCACAGATAAAGTTCCTTAAGCCAAATATGGAATAGACAAGAGCTACTCCTTGCTCAACGAAATGGACTCAACACACCATATTAAACGCCTAAGAATGTACCTGACTAGTAAGTATCTTAAAACCTATGGATTGCTATGTCTCCAAAAGAGAATCAAGCGTGTGTACAGGGGCATAAACGCAGCAGTGATAGGATTGGAGAGGTTCGGTGAGCAAATGAAGACCCTTTGAAGTCATATTGCATGGTACCCATTACACGGGTCTCAACTCTCCAGGTTTAAGGTATTCTTCCTTCAGCTAAAACATGCATGTGGAACCCAGAGTATGATCAACCGTGTGAACGGGAGACGTGTTCAAATATGTCTCAGTTTTCCTCCCCTGGTAAGTGGGTGCAACATTCCAGACGCTTTACTAACACTCTCCCCACTTGGAGAGTCAGCGCCTTTAACCTCCTGTTTGGCCCAGTTTGCAATTTCTGCGGAAGATGAACAGGAATAGCGAGAACCAATGAGAGACTAGCTGGAGGTGTCTGGACGGGCAAATTTAACTCTCATTTCCCACCAGGAAGAGGAAATAACCAAAGGCTGAGCGTAACGTGCCGGAACCAAATTAGGGCCTGAAGCCATCCTGCGGTGTTGCGGCCAGGTCACAAGAAAGCGAGTTGAAGAAAGGAGCTCAGGGACACTGTAATTCACAAACCTGCAGAGTTATAAATGACAGCTATCGTCCAAAAATATACTGAAGTAAGGCTGCCAAGAGGACTTGAAAGCGGGGCAGAATTGCAGGAAACCGATTTCAGGAGGTAGACTGGAATTGCATTGAAAGCATAGGAAAAGAGGCAGAACGTCCACAATGATGCACTTGGCCAAAAAGGGCGTATGCGTTTTTTCCTGAATATATTCAGGAAAAAACGCATACGCCCTTTTTGGCCAACCAAGCAAGCTTGCAAAGGAAATCTGCACTACAATGAAGTCTCACTTCTCCCCGGTCAAAAGGGCCATCTGAAAAAAGTGTAAAATCCAGAAACGCAGGACAGGCCATGGAGAACTGGGAGCCTTGTTATGCTGATGGGCGGGATGTAAATTGCCAACAGACACTCGGGAGAAGTGTATGGTGTTTCCTGAAACATCTAAAAAACAAAGCAACAGAGCCTAGGGCACTTCCACTTATGGTCCTATAGCTTAGGGAAATTAAAATCAAAAAGACACAGCCACCCCAAAGTTTGGGACGCCTCTGTTTACAAGAACCTCGTTTACCGTACAAGTTCAATGTCACAGAAAGTGAAAAATGGATAAAGAACTTGTGGTACTTACGTACAATGCAGTATCACTCAGCAATGAAATCTATGTCATCAGGCCCGTAGCAGCATAATGAGTGGATTCAGGTACGATGATTCTAACTGAAATAAGTCACACAGAAAAAGAAACATCATAAGATATCACTAATACACGGAATGTAAACTTGGCTACACAGGAACTGAATTCCAAAACAGAACAGGGTCTCAAATTTAGAAAACCAACTTATGCTTGCTTAAGGGGAAAGGTGAGTTGGGGTGCTGCATAAAACCAGAGATTGAAATGAGCACAGATAAAGTTCCTTAAGCCAAATATGGAATAGACAAGAGCTACTCCTTGCTCAACGAAATGGACTCAACACACCATATTAAACGCCTAAGAATGTACCTGACTAGTAAGTATCTTAAAACCTATGGATTGCTATGTCTCCAAAAGAGAATCAAGCGTGTGTACAGGGGCATAAACGCAGCAGTGATAGGATTGGAGAGGTTCGGTGAGCAAATGAAGACCCTTTGAAGTCATATTGCATGGTACCCATTACACGGGTCTCAACTCTCCAGGTTTAAGGTATTCTTCCTTCAGCTAAAACATGCATGTGGAACCCAGAGTATGATCAACCGTGTGAATGGGAGACGTGTTCAAATATGTCTCAGTTTTCCTCCCCTGGTACTCGGGTGCAACATTCCAGACGCTTTACTAACACTCTCCCCACTTGGAGAGTCAGCGCCTTTAACCTCCTGTTTGGCCCAGTTTGCAATTTCTGCGGAAGATGAACAGGAATAGCGAGAACCAATGAGAGACTAGCTGGAGGTGTCTGGACGGGCAAATTTAACTCTCATTTCCCACCAGGAAGAGGAAATAACCAAAGGCTCAGCGTGCCGTGCCAGAACCACATTAGGGCCTGAAGCCATCCTGCGGTGTTGCGGCCAGCTCAAAAGAAAGCGAGTTGAAGAAAGGAGCTCAGGGACACTGTAATTCACAAACCTGCAGAGTTATAAATGACAGCTATCGTCCAAAAATATACTGAAGTAAGGCTGCCAAGAGGACTTGAAAGCGGGGCAGAATTGCAGGAAACCGATTTCAGGAGGTAGACTGGAATTGCATTGAAAGCATAGGAAAAGAGGCAGAACGTCCACAATGATGCACTTGGCCAAAAAGGGCGTATGCGTTTTTTCCTGAATATATTCAGGAAAAAACGCATACGCCCTTTTTGGCCAACCAAGCAAGCTTGCAAAGGAAATCTGCACTACAATGAAGTCTCACTTCTCCCCGGTCAAAAGGGCCATCTGAAAAAAGTGTAAAATCCAGAAACGCAGGACAGGCCATGGAGAACTGGGAGCCTTGTTATGCTGATGGGCGGGATGTAAATTGCCAACAGACACTCGGGAGAAGTGTATGGTGTTTCCTGAAACATCTAAAAAACAAAGCAACAGAGCCTAGGGCACTTCCACTTATGGTCCTATAGCTTAGGGAAATTAAAATCAAAAAGACACAGCCACCCCAAAGTTTGGGACGCCTCTGTTTACAAGAACCTCGTTTACCGTACAAGTTCAATGTCACAGAAAGTGAAAAATGGATAAAGAACTTGTGGTACTTACGTACAATGCAGTATCACTCAGCAATGAAATCTATGTCACCAGGCCCGTAGCAGCATAATGAGTGGATTCAGGTACGATGATTCTAACTGAAATAAGTCACACAGAAAAAGAAACATCATAAGATATCACTAATACACGGAATGTAAACTTGGCTACACAGGAACTGAATTCCAAAACAGAACAGGGTCTCAAATTTAGAAAACCAACTTATGCTTGCTTAAGGGGAAAGGTGAGTTGGGGTGCTGCATAAAACCAGAGATTGAAATGAGCACAGATAAAGTTCCTTAAGCCAAATATGGAATAGACAAGAGCTACTCCTTGCTCAACGAAATGGACTCAACACACCATATTAAACGCCTAAGAATGTACCTGACTAGTAAGTATCTTAAAACCTATGGATTGCTATGTCTCCAAAAGAGAATCAAGCGTGTGTACAGGGGCATAAACGCAGCAGTGATAGGATTGGAGAGGTTCGGTGAGCAAATGAAGACCCTTTGAAGTCATATTGCATGGTACCCATTACACGGGTCTCAACTCTCCAGGTTTAAGGTATTCTTCCTTCAGCTAAAACATGCATGTGGAACCCAGAGTATGATCAACCGTGTGAACGGGAGACGTGTTCAAATATGTCTCAGTTTTCCTCCCCTGGTACTCGGGTGCAACATTCCAGACGCTTTACTAACACTCTCCCCACTTGGAGAGTCAGCGCCTTTAACCTCCTGTTTGGCCCAGTTTGCAATTTCTGCGGAAGATGAACAGGAATAGCGAGAACCAATGAGAGACTAGCTGGAGGTGTCTGGACGGGCAAATTTAACTCTCATTTCCCACCAGGAAGAGGAAATAACCAAAGGCTCAGCGTGCCGTGCCAGAACCACATTAGGGCCTGAAGCCATCCTGCGGTGTTGCGGCCAGCTCAAAAGAAAGCGAGTTGAAGAAAGGAGCTCAGGGACACTGTAATTCACAAACCTGCAGAGTTATAAATGACAGCTATCGTCCAAAAATATACTGAAGTAAGGCTGCCAAGAGGACTTGAAAGCGGGGCAGAATTGCAGGAAACCGATTTCAGGAGGTAGACTGGAATTGCATTGAAAGCATAGGAAAAGAGGCAGAACGTCCACAATGATGCACTTGGCCAAAAAGGGCGTATGCGTTTTTTCCTGAATATATTCAGGAAAAAACGCATACGCCCTTTTTGGCCAACCAAGCAAGCTTGCAAAGGAAATCTGCACTACAATGAAGTCTCACTTCTCCCCGGACAAAAGGGCCATCTGAAAAAAGTGTAAAATCCAGAAACGCAGGACAGGCCATGGAGAACTGGGAGCCTTGTTATGCTGATGGGCGGGATGTAAATTGCCAACAGACACTCGGGAGAAGTGTATGGTGTTTCCTGAAACATCTAAAAAACAAAGCAACAGAGCCTAGGGCACTTCCACTTATGGTCCTATAGCTTAGGGAAATTAAAATCAAAAAGACACAGCCACCCCAAAGTTTGGAACGGCTCTGTTTACAAGAACCTCGTTTACAGTACAAGTTCAACACCGCAGAAAGTGAAAAATGGATAAAGAAGTTGTGGTATTTACTTACAAAGCAATATCACTCAGCAATGAAATCTATGTCATCAGGCCCTTAGCAGCACAATGAGTGGATTCAGGTATGATGATTCTAACTGAAATAAGTCACACAGAAAAAGAAACATCATAAGATATCAGTAATACACGGAATGTAAACTTGGCTACACAGGAACTGAATTACAGAACAGAACAGGGTCTCAAATTTAGAAAACCAACTTATGCTTGCTTAAGGGTAAAGGTGAGTTGGGGTGCTCCATAAAACCAGAGATTGAAATGAGCACAGATAAAGTTCCTTAAGCCAAATATGGAATAGACAAGAGCTACTCCTTGCTCAACGAAATAGACTCAACACCGCATATTAAACGCCTAAGAATGTACCTGACTAGTAAGTATCTTAAAACCTATGGATTGCTATTTCTCTGAAAGAGAATCAAGCGTGTGTACAGGGGCATAAACGCAGCAGTGATAGGATTGGAGCGGTTCGGTGAGCAAATGAAGACCCTTTGAAGCCATATTGCATGGTACCCATTCCACAGGTTTCAACTACCCAGGTTTAAGGTATTCTTCCTTCAGCTAAAACATGCATGTGGAACCTAGAGTATGATCAACCATGTGATCGGGAGACGTGTTCAAATATGTCTCAGTTTTCATACCCTGGTACTCGGGTGCAACATTCCAGACGCTTTACTAACACTCTCCCGACTTGGAGAGTCAGTCCCTTTGACCTCCTGTTTGGCCCAGTTTGCAATTTCTGCGGAAGATGAACAGGAATAGCGAGAACCAATGAGAGACTAGCTGGAGGTGTCTGGACGGGCAAATTTAACTCTCATTTCCCACAATGAAGAGGAAATAACCAATGGCTGAGCGTGCCGTGCCGGAACCAAATTAGGGCCTGAAGCCATCCTGCGGTGTTGCGGCCAGGTCACAAGAAAGCGAGTTGAAGAAAGGAGCTCAGGGACACTGTAATTCACAAACCTGCAGAGTTATAAATGACAGCTATCGTCCAAAAATATACTGAAGTAAGGCTGCCAAGAGGACTTGAAAGCGGGGCAGAATTGCAGGAAACCGATTTCAGGAGGTAGACTGGAATTGCATTGAAAGCATAGGAAAAGAGGCAGAACGTCCACAATGATGCACTTGGCCAAAAAGGGCGTATGCGTTTTTTCCTGAATATATTCAGGAAAAAACGCATACGCCCTTTTTGGCCAACCAAGCAAGCTTGCAAAGGAAATCTGCACTACAATGAAGTCTCACTTCTCCCCGGTCAAAAGGGCCATCTGAAAAAAGTGTAAAATCCAGAAACGCAGGACAGGCCATGGAGAACTGGGAGCCTTGTTATGCTGATGGGCGGGATGTAAATTGCCAACAGACACTCGGGAGAAGTGTATGGTGTTTCCTGAAACATCTAAAAAACAAAGCAACAGAGCCTAGGGCACTTCCACTTATGGTCCTATAGCTTAGGGAAATTAAAATCAAAAAGACACAGCCACCCCAAAGTTTGGGACGCCTCTGTTTACAAGAACCTCATTTACCGTACAAGTTCAATGTCACAGAAAGTGAAAAATGGATAAAGAACTTGTGGTACTTACGTACAATGCAGTATCACTCAGCAATGAAATCTATGTCATCAGGCCCGTAGCAGCATAATGAGTGGATTCAGGTACGATGATTCTAACTGAAATAAGTCACACAGAAAAAGAAACATCATAAGATATCACTAATACACGGAATGTAAACTTGGCTACACAGGAACTGAATTCCAAAACAGAACAGGGTCTCAAATTTAGAAAACCAACTTATGCTTGCTTAAGGGGAAAGGTGAGTTGGGGTGCTGCATAAAACCAGAGATTGAAATGAGCACAGATAAAGTTCCTTAAGCCAAATATGGAATAGACAAGAGCTACTCCTTGCTCAACGAAATGGACTCAACACACCATATTAAACGCCTAAGAATGTACCTGACTAGTAAGTATCTTAAAACCTATGGATTGCTATGTCTCCAAAAGAGAATCAAGCGTGTGTACAGGGGCATAAACGCAGCAGTGATAGGATTGGAGAGGTTCGGTGAGCAAATGAAGACCCTTTGAAGTCATATTGCATGGTACCCATTACACGGGTCTCAACTCTCCAGGTTTAAGGTATTCTTCCTTCAGCTAAAACATGCATGTGGAACCCAGAGTATGATCAACCGTGTGAACGGGAGACGTGTTCAAATATGTCTCAGTTTTCCTCCCCTGGTACTCGGGTGCAACATTCCAGACGCTTTACTAACACTCTCCCCACTTGGAGAGTCAGCGCCTTTAACCTCCTGTTTGGCCCAGTTTGCAATTTCTGCGGAAGATGAACAGGAATAGCGAGAACCAATGAGAGACTAGCTGGAGGTGTCTGGACGGGCAAATTTAACTCTCATTTCCCACCAGGAAGAGGAAATAACCAAAGGCTCAGCGTGCCGTGCCAGAACCACATTAGGGCCTGAAGCCATCCTGCGGTGTTGCGGCCAGCTCAAAAGAAAGCGAGTTGAAGAAAGGAGCTCAGGGACACTGTAATTCACAAACCTGCAGAGTTATAAATGACAGCTATCGTCCAAAAATATACTGAAGTAAGGCTGCCAAGAGGACTTGAAAGCGGGGCAGAATTGCAGGAAACCGATTTCAGGAGGTAGACTGGAATTGCATTGAAAGCATAGGAAAAGAGGCAGAACGTCCACAATGATGCACTTGGCCAAAAAGGGCGTATGCGTTTTTTCCTGAATATATTCAGGAAAAAACGCATACGCCCTTTTTGGCCAACCAAGCAAGCTTGCAAAGGAAATCTGCACTACAATGAAGTCTCACTTCTCCCCGGTCAAAAGGGCCATCTGAAAAAAGTGTAAAATCCAGAAACGCAGGACAGGCCATGGAGAACTGGGAGCCTTGTTATGCTGATGGGCGGGATGTAAATTGCCAACAGACACTCGGGAGAAGTGTATGGTGTTTCCTGAAACATCTAAAAAACAAAGCAACAGAGCCTAGGGCACTTCCACTTATGGTCCTATAGCTTAGGGAAATTAAAATCAAAAAGACACAGCCACCCCAAAGTTTGGAATGGCTCTGTTTACAAGAACCTCGTTTACAGTACAAGTTCAACACCGCAGAAAGTGAAAAATGGATAAAGAAGTTGTGGTATTTACTTACAAAGCAATATCACTCAGCAATGAAATCTATGTCATCAGGCCCTTAGCAGCACAATGAGTGGATTCAGGTATGATGATTCTAACTGAAATAAGTCACACAGAAAAAGAAACATCATAAGATATCAGTAATACACGGAATGTAAACTTGGCTACACAGGAACTGAATTACAGAACAGAACAGGGTCTCAAATTTAGAAAATCAACTTATGCTTGCTTAAGGGTAAAGGTGAGTTGGGGTGCTCCATAAAACCAGAGATTGAAATGAGCACAGATAAAGTTCCTTAAGCCAAATATGGAATAGACAAGAGCTACTCCTTGCTCAACGAAATAGACTCAACACCGCATATTAAACGCCTAAGAATGTACCTGACTAGTAAGTATCTTAAAACCTATGGATTGCTATTTCTCTGAAAGAGAATCAAGCGTGTGTACAGGGGCATAAACGCAGCAGTGATAGGATTGGAGAGGTTCGGTGAGCAAATGAAGACCCTTTGAAGCCATATTGCATGGTACCCATTCCACAGGTTTCAACTACCCAGGTTTAAGGTATTCTTCCTTCAGCTAAAACATGCATGTGGAACCTAGAGTATGATCAACCATGTGATCGGGAGACGTGTTCAAATATGTCTCAGTTTTCATACCCTGGTACTCGGGTGCAACATTCCAGACGCTTTACTAACACTCTCCCGACTTGGAGAGTCAGTCCCTTTGACCTCCTGTTTGGCCCAGTTTGCAATTTCTGCGGAAGATGAACAGGAATAGCGAGAACCAATGAGAGACTAGCTGGAGGTGTCTGGACGGGCAAATTTAACTCTCATTTCCCACCAGGAAGAGGAAATAACCAATGGCTGAGCGTGCCGTGCCGGAACCAAATTAGGGCCTGAAGCCATCCTGCGGTGTTGCGGCCAGGTCATAAGAAAGCGAGTTGAAGAAAGGAGCTCAGGGACACTGTAATTCACAAACCTGCAGAGTTATAAATGACAGCTATCGTCCAAAAATATACTGAAGTAAGGCTGCCAAGAGGACTTGAAAGCGGGGCAGAATTGCAGGAAACCGATTTCAGGAGGTAGACTGGAATTGCATTGAAAGCATAGGAAAAGAGGCAGAACGTCCACAATGATGCACTTGGCCAAAAAGGGCGTATGCGTTTTTTCCTGAATATATTCAGGAAAAAACGCATACGCCCTTTTTGGCCAACCAAGCAAGCTTGCAAAGGAAATCTGCACTACAATGAAGTCTCACTTCTCCCCGGTCAAAAGGGCCATCTGAAAAAAGTGTAAAATCCAGAAACGCAGGACAGGCCATGGAGAACTGGGAGCCTTGTTATGCTGATGGGCGGGATGTAAATTGCCAACAGACACTCGGGAGAAGTGTATGGTGTTTCCTGAAACATCTAAAAAACAAAGCAACAGAGCCTAGGGCACTTCCACTTATGGTCCTATAGCTTAGGGAAATTAAAATCAAAAAGACACAGCCACCCCAAAGTTTGGGACGCCTCTGTTTACAAGAACCTCGTTTACCGTACAAGTTCAATGTCACAGAAAGTGAAAAATGGATAAAGAACTTGTGGTACTTACGTACAATGCAGTATCACTCAGCAATGAAATCTATGTCATCAGGCCCGTAGCAGCATAATGAGTGGATTCAGGTACGATGATTCTAACTGAAATAAGTCACACAGAAAAAGAAACATCATAAGATATCAGTAATACACGGAATGTAAACTTGGCTACACAGGAACTGAATTCCAAAACAGAACAGGGTCTCAAATTTAGAAAACCAACTTATGCTTGCTTAAGAGGAAAGGTGAGTTGGGGTGCTGCATAAAACCAGAGATTGAAATGAGCACAGATAAAGTTCCTTAAGCCAAATATGGAATAGACAAGAGTTACTCCTTGCTCAACGAAATGGACTCAACACACCATATTAAATGCCTAAGAATGTACCTGACTAGTAAGTATCTTAAAACCTATGGATTGCTATGTCTCCAAAAGAGAATCAAGCGTGTGTACAGGGGCATAAACGCAGCAGTGATAGGATTGGAGAGGTTCGGTGAGCTAATGAAGACCCTTTGAAATCATATTGCATGGTACCCATTACACGGGTCTCAACTCTCCAGGTTTAAGGTATTCTTCCTTCAGCTAAAACATGCATGTGGAACCCAGAGTATGATCAACCGTGTGAACGGGAGACGTGTTCAAATATGTCTCAGTTTTCCTCCCCTGGTACTCGGGTGCAACATTCCAGACGCTTTACTAACACTCTCCCCACTTGGAGAGTCAGCGCCTTTAACCTCCTGTTTGGCCCAGTTTGCAATTTCTGCGGAAGATGAACAGGAATAGCGAGAACCAATGAGAGGCTAGCTGGAGGTGTCTGGACGGGCAAATTTAACTCTCATTTCCCACCAGGGAGAGGAAATAACCAAAGGCTGAGCATGTCTTGCTAGAACCAAATTAGGGCCTGAAGCCATCCTGCGGTGTTGCGGCCAGGTCACAAGAAAGCGAGTTGAAGAAAGGAGCTCAGGGACACTGTAATTCACAAACCTGCAGAGTTATAAATGACAGCTATCGTCCAAAAATATACTGAAGTAAGGCTGCCAAGAGGACTTGAAAGCGGGGCAGAATTGCAGGAAACCGATTTCAGGAGGTAGACTGGAATTGCATTGAAAGCATAGGAAAAGAGGCAGAACGTCCACAATGATGCACTTGGCCAAAAAGGGCGTATGCGTTTTTTCCTGAATATATTCAGGAAAAAACGCATACGCCCTTTTTGGCCAACCAAGCAAGCTTGCAAAGGAAATCTGCACTACAATGAAGTCTCACTTCTCCCCGGTCAAAAGGGCCATCTGAAAAAAGTGTAAAATCCAGAAACGCAGGACAGGCCATGGAGAACTGGGAGCCTTGTTATGCTGATGGGCGGGATGTAAATTGCCAACAGACACTCGGGAGAAGTGTATGGTGTTTCCTGAAACATCTAAAAAACAAAGCAACAGAGCCTAGGGCACTTCCACTTATGGTCCTATAGCTTAGGGAAATTAAAATCAAAAAGACACAGCCACCCCAAAGTTTGGGACGCCTCTGTTTACAAGAACCTCGTTTACCGTACAAGTTCAATGTCACAGAAAGTGCAAAATGGATAAAGAACTTGTGGTACTTACGTACAATGCAGTATCACTCAGCAATGAAATCTATGTCATCAGGCCCTTAGCAGCACAATGAGTGGATTCAGGTATGATGATTCTAACTGAAATAAGTCACACAGAAAAAGAAACATCATAAGATATCAGTAATACACGGAATGTAAACTTGGCTACACAGGAACTGAATTACAGAACAGAACAGGGTCTCAAATTTAGAAAACCAACTTATGCTTGCTTAAGGGTAAAGGTGAGTTGGGGTGCTGCATAAAACCAGAGATTGAAATGAGCACAGATAAAGTTCCTTAAGCCAAATATGGAATAGACAAGAGCTACTCCTTGCTCAACGAAATGGACTCAACACACCATATTAAACGCCTAAGAATGTACCTGACTAGTAAGTATCTTAAAACCTATGGATTGCTATGTCTCCAAAAGAGAATCAAGCGTGTGTACAGGGGCATAAACGCAGCAGTGATAGGATTGGAGAGGTTCGGTGAGCAAATGAAGACCCTTTGAAGTCATATTGCATGGTACCCATTCCACAGGTTTCAACTACCCAGGTTTAAGGTATTCTTCCTTCAGCTAAAACATGCATGTGGAACCTAGAGTATGATCAACCATGTGATCGGGAGACGTGTTCAAATATGTCTCAGTTTTCATACCCTGGTACTCGGGTGCAACATTCCAGACGCTTTACTAACACTCTCCCGACTTGGAGAGTCAGTCCCTTTGACCTCCTGTTTGGCCCAGTTTGCAATTTCTGCGGAAGATGAACAGGAATAGCGAGAACCAATGAGAGACTAGCTGGAGGTGTCTGGACGGGCAAATTTAACTCTCATTTCCCACCAGGAAGAGGAAATAACCAAAGGCTGAGCGTGCCGTGCCGGAACCAAATTAGGGCCTGAAGCCATCCTGCGGTGTTGCGGCCAGGTCACAAGAAAGCGAGTTGAAGAAAGGAGCTCAGGGACACTGTAATTCACAAACCTGCAGAGTTATAAATGAGAGCTATCGTCCAAAAATATACTGAAGTAAGGCTGCCAAGAGGACTTGAAAGCGGTGCAGAATTGCAGGAAACCGATTTCAGGAGGTAGACTGGAATTGCATTGAAAGCATAGGAAAAGAGGCAGAACGTCCACAATGATGCACTTGGCCAAAAAGGGCGTATGCGTTTTTTCCTGAATATATTCAGGAAAAAACGCATACGCCCTTTTTGGCCAACCAAGCAAGCTTGCAAAGGAAATCTGCACTACAATGAAGTCTCACTTCTCCCCGGTCAAAAGGGCCATCTGAAAAAAGTGTAAAATCCAGAAAGGCAGGACAGGCCATGGAGAACTGGGAGCCTTGTTATGCTGATGGGCGGGATATAAATTGCCAACAGACACTCGGGAGAAGTGTATGGTGTTTCCTGAAGCATCTAAAAAACAAAGCAACAGAGCCTAGGGCACTTCCACTTATGGTCCTATAGCTTAGGGAAATTAAAATAAAAAAGACACAGCCACCCCAAAGTTTGGGACGCCTCTGTTTACAAGAACCTCGTTTACCGTACAAGTTCAATGTCACAGAAAGTGAAAAATGGATAAAGAACTTTTGGTACTTACGTACAATGCAGTATCACTCAGCAATGAAATCTATGTCATCAGGCCCGTAGCAGCATAATGAGTGGATTCAGGTACGATGATTCTAACTGAAATAAGTCACACAGAAAAAGAAACATCATAAGATATCACTAATACACGGAATGTAAACTTGGCTACACAGGAACTGAATTCCAAAACAGAACAGGGTCTCAAATTTAGAAAACCAACTTATGCTTGCTTAAGGGGAAAGGTGAGTTGGGGTGCTGCATAAAACCAGAGATTGAAATGAGCACAGATAAAGTTCCTTAAGCCAAATATGGAATAGACAAGAGCTACTCCTTGCTCAACGAAATGGACTCAACACACCATATTAAATGCCTAAGAATGTACCTGACTAGTAAGTATCTTAAAACCTATGGATTGCTATGTCTCCAAAAGAGAATCAAGCGTGTGTACAGGGGCATAAACGCAGCAGTGATAGGATTGGAGAGGTTCGGTGAGCAAATGAAGACCCTTTGAAGTCATATTGCATGGTACCCATTACACGGGTCTCAACTCTCCAGGTTTAAGGTATTCTTCCTTCAGCTAAAACATGCATGTGGAACCCAGAGTATGATCAACCGTGTGAACGGGAGACGTGTTCAAATATGTCTCAGTTTTCATACCCTGGTACTCGGGTGCAACATTCCAGACGCTTTACTAACACTCTCCCCACTTGGAGAGTCAGCGCCTTTAACCTCCTGTTTGGCCCAGTTTGCAATTTCTGCGGAAGATGAACAGGAATAGCGAGAACCAATGAGAGACTAGCTGGAGGTGTCTGGACGGGCAAATTTAACTCTCATTTCCCACCAGGAAGAGGAAATAACCAAAGGCTCAGCGTGCCGTGCCAGAACCACATTAGGGCCTGAAGCCATCCTGCGGTGTTGCGGCCAGCTCAAAAGAAAGCGAGTTGAAGAAAGGAGCTCAGGGGCACTGTAATTCACAAACCTGCAGAGTTATAAATGACAGCTATCGTCCAAAAATATACTGAAGTAAGGCTGCCAAGAGGACTTGAAAGCGGGGCAGAATTGCAGGAAACCGATTTCAGGAGGTAGACTGGAATTGCATTGAAAGCATAGGAAAAGAGGCAGAACGTCCACAATGATGCACTTGGCCAAAAAGGGCGTATGCGTTTTTTCCTGAATATATTCAGGAAAAAACGCATACGCCCTTTTTGGCCAACCAAGCAAGCTTGCAAAGGAAATCTGCACTACAATGAAGTCTCACTTCTCCCCGGTCAAAAGGGCCATCTGAAAAAAGTGTAAAATCCAGAAACGCAGGACAGGCCATGGAGAACTGGGAGCCTTGTTATGCTGATGGGCGGGATGTAAATTGCCAACAGACACTCGGGAGAAGTGTATGGTGTTTCCTGAAACATCTAAAAAACAAAGCAACAGAGCCTAGGGCACTTCCACTTATGGTCCTATAGCTTAGGGAAATTAAAATCAAAAAGACACAGCCACCCCAAAGTTTGGGACGCCTCTGTTTACAAGAACCTCGTTTACCGTACAAGTTCAATGTCACAGAAAGTGAAAAATGGATAAAGAACTTGTGGTACTTACGTACAATGCAGTATCACTCAGCAATGAAATCTATGTCATCAGGCCCGTAGCAGCATAATGAGTGGATTCAGGTACGATGATTCTAACTGAAATAAGTCACACAGAAAAAGAAACATCATAAGATATCACTAATACACGGAATGTAAACTTGGCTACACAGGAACTGAATTCCAAAACAGAACAGGGTCTCAAATTTAGAAAACCAACTTATGCTTGCTTAAGGGGAAAGGTGAGTTGGGGTGCTGCATAAAACCAGAGATTGAAATGAGCACAGATAAAGTTCCTTAAGCAAAATATGGAATAGACAAGAGCTACTCCTTGCTCAACGAAATGGACTCAACACACCATATTAAACGCCTAAGAATGTACCTGACTAGTAAGTATCTTAAAACCTATGGATTGCTATGTCTCCGAAAGAGAATCAAGCGTGTGTACAGGGGCATAAACGCAGCAGTGATAGGATTGGAGAGGTTCGGTGAGCAAATGAAGACCCTTTGAAGTCATATTGCATGGTACCCATTACACGGGTCTCAACTCTCCAGGTTTAAGGTATTCTTCCTTCAGCTAAAACATGCATGTGGAACCCAGAGTATGATCAACCGTGTGAACGGGAGACGTGTTCAAATATGTCTCAGTTTTCCTCCCCTGGTACTCGGGTGCAACATTCCAGACGCTTTACTAACACTCTCCCGACTTGGAGAGTCAGTCCCTTTAACCTCCTGTTTGGCCCAGTTTGCAATTTCTGCGGAAGATGAACAGGAATAGCGAGAACCAATGAGAGACTAGCTGGAGGTGTCTGGACGGGCAAATTTAACTCTCATTTCCCACCAGGAAGAGGAAATAACCAAAGGCTGAGCATGTCGTGCTGGAAACAAATTAGGGCCTGAAGCCATCCTGCGGTGTTGCGGCCAGGTCACAAGAAAGCGAGTTGAAGAAAGGAGCTCAGGGACACTGTAATTCACAAACCTGCAGAGTTATAAATGACAGCTATCGTCCAAAAATATACTGAAGTAAGGCTGCCAAGAGGACTTGAAAGCGGGGCAGAATTGCAGGAAACCGATTTCAGGAGGTAGACTGGAATTGCATTGAAAGCATAGGAAAAGAGGCAGAACGTCCACAATGATGCACTTGGCCAAAAAGGGCGTATGCGTTTTTTCCTGAATATATTCAGGAAAAAACCCATACGCCCTTTTTGGCCAACCAAGCAAGCTTGCAAAGGAAATCTGCACTACAATGAAGTCTCACTTCTCCCCGGTCAAAAGGGCCATCTGAAAAAAGTGTAAAATCCAGAAACGCAGGACAGGCCATGGAGAACTGGGAGCCTTGTTATGCTGATGGGCGGGATGTAAATTGCCAACAGACACTCGGGAGAAGTGTATGGTGTTTCCTGAAACATCTAAAAAACAAAGCAACAGAGCCTAGGGCACTTCCACTTATGGTCCTATAGCTTAGGGAAATTAAAATCAAAAAGACACAGCCACCCCAAAGTTTGGGACGCCTCTGTTTACAAGAACCTCGTTTACCGTACAAGTTCAATGTCACAGAAAGTGAAAAATGGATAAAGAACTTGTGGTACTTACGTACAATGCAGTATCACTCAGCAATGAAATCTATGTCATCAGGCCCGTAGCAGCATAATGAGTGGATTCAGGTACGATGATTCTAACTGAAATAAGTCACACAGAAAAAGAAACATCATAAGATATCACTAATACACGGAATGTAAACTTGGCTACACAGGAACTGAATTCCAAAACAGAACAGGGTCTCAAATTTAGAAAACCAACTTATGCTTGCTTAAGGGGAAAGGTGAGTTGGGGTGCTGCATAAAACCAGAGATTGAAATGAGCACAGATAAAGTTCCTTAAGCCAAATATGGAATAGACAAGAGCTACTCCTTGCTCAACGAAATGGACTCAACACACCATATTAAACGCCTAAGAATGTACCTGACTAGTAAGTATCTTAAAACCTATGGATTGCTATGTCTCCAAAAGAGAATCAAGCGTGTGTACAGGGGCATAAACGCAGCAGTGATAGGATTGGAGAGGTTCGGTGAGCAAATGAAGACCCTTTGAAGTCATATTGCATGGTACCCATTACACGGGTCTCAACTCTCCAGGTTTAAGGTATTCTTCCTTCAGCTAAAACATGCATGTGGAACCCAGAGTATGATCAACCGTGTGAACGGGAGACGTGTTCAAATATGTCTCAGTTTTCCTCCCCTGGTACTCGGGTGCAACATTCCAGACGCTTTACTAACACTCTCCCCACTTGGAGAGTCAGCGCCTTTAACCTCCTGTTTGGCCCAGTTTGCAATTTCTGCGGAAGATGAACAGGAATAGCGAGAACCAATGAGAGACTAGCTGGAGGTGTCTGGAAGGGCAAATTTAACTCTCATTTCCCACCAGGAAGAGGAAATAACCAAAGGCTCAGCGTGCCGTGCCAGAACCACATTAGGGCCTGAAGCCATCCTGCGGTGTTGCGGCCAGCTCAAAAGAAAGCGAGTTGAAGAAAGGAGCTCAGGGTCACTGTAATTCACAAACCTGCAGAGTTATAAATGACAGCTATCGTCCAAAAATATACTGAAGTAAGGCTGCCAAGAAGACTTGAATGCGGGGCAGAATTGCAGGAAACCGATTTCAGGAGGTAGACTGGAATTGCATTGAAAGCATAGGAAAAGAGGCAGAACGTCCACAATGATGCACTTGGCCAAAAAGGGCATATGCGTTTTTTCCTGAATATATTCAGGAAAAAACGCATACGCCCTTTTTGGCCAACCAAGCAAGCTTGCAAAGGAAATCTGCACTACAATGAAGTCTCACTTCCCCCCGGTCAAAAGGGCCATCTGAAAAAAGTGTAAAATCCAGAAAGGCAGGACAGGCCATGGAGAACTGGGAGCCTTGTTATGCTGATGGGCGGGATGTAAATTGCCAACAGACACTCGGGAGAAGTGTATGGTGTTTCCTGAAACATCTAAAAAACAAAGCAACAGAGCCTAGGGCACTTCCACTTATGGTCCTATAGCTTAGGGAAATTAAAATCAAAAAGACACAGCCACCCCAAAGTTTGGGATGCCTCTGTTTACAAGAACCTCGTTTACCGTACAAGTTCAATGTCACAGAAAGTGAAAAATGGATAAAGAACTTGTGGTACTTACGTACAATGCAGTATCACTCAGCAATGAAATCTATGTCATCAGGCCCGTAGCAGCATAATGAGTGGATTCAGGTACGATGATTCTAACTGAAATAAGTCACACAGAAAAAGAAACATCATAAGATATCACTAATACACGGAATGTAAACTTGGCTACACAGGAACTGAATTCCAAAACAGAACAGGGTCTCAAATTTAGAAAACCAACTTATGCTTGCTTAAGGGGAAAGGTGAGTTGGGGTGCTGCATAAAACCAGAGATTGAAATGAGCACAGATAAAGTTCCTTAAGCCTAATATGGAATAGACAAGAGCTACTCCTTGCTCAACGAAATGGACTCAACACACCATATTAAATGCCTAAGAATGTACCTGAGTAGTAAGTATCTTAAAACCTATGTATTGCTATGTCTCCAAAAGAGAATCAAGCGTGTGTACAGGGGCATAAACGCAGCAGTGATAGGATTGGAGAGGTTCGGTGAGCAAACGAAGACCCTTTGAAATCATATTGCATGGTACCCATTACACGGGTCTCAACTCTCCAGGTTTAAGGTATTCTTCCTTCAGCTAAAACATGCATGTGGAACCCAGAGTATGATCAACCGTGTGAACGGGAGACGTGTTCAAATATGTCTCAGTTTTCCTCCCCTGGTACTCGGGTGCAACATTCCAGACGCTTTACTAACACTCTCCCCACTTGGAGAGTCAGCGCCTTTAACCTCCTGTTTGGCCCAGTTTGCAATTTCTGCGGAAGATGAACAGGAATAGCGAGAACCAATGAGAGACTAGCTGGAGGTGTCTGGACGGGCAAATTTAACTCTCATTTCCCACCAGGAAGAGGAAATAACCAAAGGCTGAGCATGTCGTGCTGGAACCAAATTAGGGCCTGAAGCCATCCTGCGGTGTTGCGGCCAGCTCACAAGAAAGCGAGTTGAAGAAAGGAGCTCAGGGACACTGTAATTCACAAACCTGCATAGTTATAAATGACAGCTATCGTCCAAAAATATACTGAAGTAAGGCTGCCAAGAGGACTTGAAAGCGGGGCAGAATTGCAGGAAACCGATTTCAGGAGGTAGACTGGAATTGCATTGAAAGCATAGGAAAAGAGGCAGAACGTCCACAATGATGCACTTGGCCAAAAAGGGCGTATGCGTTTTTTCCTGAATATATTCAGGAAAAAACGCATACGCCCTTTTTGGCCAACCAAGCAAGCTTGCAAAGGAAATCTGCACTACAATGAAGTCTCACTTCTCCCCGGTCAAAAGGGCCATCTGAAAAAAGTGTAAAATCCAGAAACACAGGACAGGCCATGGAGAACTGGGAGCCTTGTTATGCTGATGGGCGGGATGTAAATTGCCAACAGACACTCGGGAGAAGTGTATGGTGTTTCCTGAAACATCTAAAAAACAAAGCAACAGAGCCTAGGGCACTTCCACTTATGGTCCTATAGCTTAGGGAAATTAAAATCAAAAAGACACAGCCACCCCAAAGTTTGGGACGCCTCTGTTTACAAGAACCTCGTTTACAGTACAAGTTCAACATCACAGAAAGTGAAAAATGGATAAAGAAGCTGTGGTATTTACTTACAAAGCAATATAACTCAGCAATGAAATCTATGTCATCAGGCCCTTAGCAGCACAATGAGTGGATTCAGGTATGATGATTCTAACTGAAATAAGTCACACAGAAAAAGAAACATCATAAGATATCAGTAATACACGGAATGTAAACTTGGCTACACAGGAACTGAATTACAGAACAGAACAGGGTCTCAAATTTAGAAAACCAACTTATGCTTGCTTAAGGGGAAAGGTGAGTTGGGGTGCTGCATAAAACCAGAGATTGAAATGAGCACAGATAAAGTTCCTTAAGCAAAATATGGAATAGACAAGAGCTACTCCTTGCTCAACGAAATGGACTCAACACCGAATATTAAACGCCTAAGAATGTACCTGACTAGTAAGTATCTTAAAACCTATGGATTGCTTTGTCTCCGGAAGAGAATCAAGCATGTGTACAGGGGCATAAACGCAGCAGTGATAGATTGGAGAGGTTCAGTGAGCAAATGAAGACCCTTTGAAGTCATATTGCATGGTACCCATTCCACAGTTTTCAACTACCCAGCTTTAAGGTATTCTTCCTTCAGCTAGAACATGCATGTGGAACCCAGAGTATGATCAACCATGTGATTGGGAGACGTGTTCAAATATGTCTCAGTTTTCCTCCCCTGGTACTCGGGTGCAACATTCCAGACGCTTTACTAACACTCTCCCGACTTGGAGAGTCAGTCCCTTTAACCTCCTGTTTGGCCCAGTTTGCAATTTCTGCGGAAGATGAACAGGAATAGCGAGAACCAATGAGAGACTAGCTGGAGGTGTCTGGACGGGCAAATTTAACTCTCATTTCCCACCAGGAAGAGGAAATAACCAAAGACTGAGCATGTCGTGCTGGAACCAAATTAGGGCCTGAAGCCATCCTGCGGTGTTGCGGCCAGGTCACAAGAAAGCGAGTTGAAGAAAGGAGCTCAGGGACACTGTAATTCACAAACCTGCAGAGTTATAAATGACAGCTATCGTCCAAAAATATACTGAAGTAAGGCTGCCAAGAGGACTTGAAAGCGGGGCAGAATTGCAGGAAACCGATTTCAGGAGGTAGACTGGAATTGCATTGAAAGCATAGGAAAAGAGGCAGAACGTCCACAATGATGCACTTGGCCAAAAAGGGCGTATGCGTTTTTTCCTGAATATATTCAGGAAAAAACCCATACGCCCTTTTTGGCCAACCAAGCAAGCTTGCAAAGGAAATCTGCACTACAATGAAGTCTCACTTCTCCCCGGTCAAAAGGGCCATCTGAAAAAAGTGTAAAATCCAGAAACGCAGGACAGGCCATGGAGAACTGGGAGCCTTGTTATGCTGATGGGCGGGATGTAAATTGCCAACAGACACTCGGGAGAAGTGTATGGTGTTTCCTGAAACATCTAAAAAACAAAGCAACAGAGCCTAGGGCACTTCCACTTATGGTCCTATAGCTTAGGGAAATTAAAATCAAAAAGACACAGCCACCCCAAAGTTTGGGACGCCTCTGTTTACAAGAACCTCGTTTACCGTACAAGTTCAATGTCACAGAAAGTGAAAAATGGATAAAGAACTTGTGGTACTTACGTACAATGCAGTATCACTCAGCAATGAAATCTATGTCATCAGGCCCGTAGCAGCATAATGAGTGGATTCAGGTACGATGATTCTAACTGAAATAAGTCACACAGAAAAAGAAACATCCTAAGATATCACTAATACACGGAATGTAAACTTGGCTACACAGGAACTGAATTCCAAAACAGAACAGGGTCTCAAATTTAGAAAACCAACTTATGCTTGCTTAAGGGGAAAGGTGAGTTGGGGTGCTGCATAAAACCAGAGATTGAAATGAGCACAGATAAAGTTCCTTAAGCCAAATATGGAATAGACAAGAGCTACTCCTTGCTCAACGAAATGGACTCAACACACCATATTAAACGCCTAAGAATGTACCTGTCTAGGAAGTATCTTAAAACCTATGGATTGCTATGTCTCCAAAAGAGAATCAAGCGTGTGTACAGGGGCATAAACGCAGCAGTGATAGGATTGGAGAGGTTCGGTGAGCAAATGAAGACCCTTTGAAGTCATATTGCATGGTACCCATTACACGGGTCTCAACTCTCCAGGTTTAAGGTATTCTTCCTTCAGCTAAAACATGCATGTGGAACCCAGAGTATGATCAACCGTGTGAACGGGAGACGTGTTCAAATATGTCTCAGTTTTCCTCCCCTGGTACTCGGGTGCAACATTCCAGACGCTTTACTAACACTCTCCCCACTTGGAGAGTCAGCGCCTTTAACCTCCTGTTTGGCCCAGTTTGCAATTTCTGCGGAAGATGAACAGGAATAGCGAGAACCAATGAGAGACTAGCTGGAGGTGTCTGGAAGGGCAAATTTAACTCTCATTTCCCACCAGGAAGAGGAAATAACCAAAGGCTCAGCGTGCCGTGCCAGAACCACATTAGGGCCTTAAGCCATCCTGCGGTGTTGCGGCCAGCTCAAAAGAAAGCGAGTTGAAGAAAGGAGCTCAGGGTCACTGTAATTCACAAACCTGCAGAGTTATAAATGACAGCTATCGTCCAAAAATATACTGAAGTAAGGCTGCCAAGAAGACTTGAATGCGGGGCAGAATTGCAGGAAACCGATTTCAGGAGGTAGACTGGAATTGCATTGAAAGCATAGGAAAAGAGGCAGAACGTCCACAATGATGCACTTGGCCAAAAAGGGCATATGCGTTTTTTCCTGAATATATTCAGGAAAAAACGCATACGCCCTTTTTGGCCAACCAAGCAAGCTTGCAAAGGAAATCTGCACTACAATGAAGTCTCACTTCCCCCCGGTCAAAAGGGCCATCTGAAAAAAGTGTAAAATCCAGAAAGGCAGGACAGGCCATGGAGAACTGGGAGCCTTGTTATGCTGATGGGCGGGATGTAAATTGCCAACAGACACTCGGGAGAAGTGTATGGTGTTTCCTGAAACATCTAAAAAACAAAGCAACAGAGCCTAGGGCACTTCCACTTATGGTCCTATAGCTTAGGGAAATTAAAATCAAAAAGACACAGCCACCCCAAAGTTTGGGATGCCTCTGTTTACAAGAACCTCGTTTACCGTACAAGTTCAATGTCACAGAAAGTGAAAAATGGATAAAGAACTTGTGGTACTTACGTACAATGCAGTATCACTCAGCAATGAAATCTATGTCATCAGGCCCGTAGCAGCATAATGAGTGGATTCAGGTACGATGATTCTAACTGAAATAAGTCACACAGAAAAAGAAACATCATAAGATATCACTAATACACGGAATGTAAACTTGGCTACACAGGAACTGAATTCCAAAACAGAACAGGGTCTCAAATTTAGAAAACCAACTTATGCTTGCTTAAGGGGAAAGGTGAGTTGGGGTGCTGCATAAAACCAGAGATTGAAATGAGCACAGATAAAGTTCCTTAAGCCAAATATGGAATAGACAAGAGCTACTCCTTGCTCAACGAAATGGACTCAACACACCATATTAAATGCCTAAGAATGTACCTGAGTAGTAAGTATCTTAAAACCTATGTATTGCTATGTCTCCAAAAGAGAATCAAGCGTGTGTACAGGGGCATAAACGCAGCAGTGATAGGATTGGAGAGGTTCGGTGAGCAAATGAAGACCCTTTGAAATCATATTGCATGGTACCCATTACACGGGTCTCAACTCTCCAGGTTTAAGGTATTCTTCCTTCAGCTAAAACATGCATGTGGAACCCAGAGTATGATCAACCGTGTGAACGGGAGACGTGTTCAAATATGTCTCAGTTTTCCTCCCCTGGTACTCGGGTGCAACATTCCAGACGCTTTACTAACACTCTCCCCACTTGGAGAGTCAGCGCCTTTAACCTCCTGTTTGGCCCAGTTTGCAATTTCTGCGGAAGATGAACAGGAATAGCGAGAACCAATGAGAGACTAGCTGGAGGTGTCTGGACGGGCAAATTTAACTCTCATTTCCCACCAGGAAGAGGAAATAACCAAAGGCTGAGCATGTCGTGCTGGAACCAAATTAGGGCCTGAAGCCATCCTGCGGTGTTGCGGCCAGCTCACAAGAAAGCGAGTTGAAGAAAGGAGCTCAGGGACACTGTAATTCACAAACCTGCAGAGTTATAAATGACAGCTATCGTCCAAAAATATACTGAAGTAAGGCTGCCAAGAGGACTTGAAAGCGGGGCAGAATTGCAGGAAACCGATTTCAGGAGGTAGACTGGAATTGCATTGAAAGCATAGGAAAAGAGGCAGAACGTCCACAATGATGCACTTGGCCAAAAAGGGCGTATGCGTTTTTTCCTGAATATATTCAGGAAAAAACGCATACGCCCTTTTTGGCCAACCAAGCAAGCTTGCAAAGGAAATCTGCACTACAATGAAGTCTCACTTCTCCCCGGTCAAAAGGGCCATCTGAAAAAAGTGTAAAATCCAGAAACGCAGGACAGGCCATGGAGAACTGGGAGCCTTGTTATGCTGATGGGCGGGATGTAAATTGCCAACAGACACTCGGGAGAAGTGTATGGTGTTTCCTGAAACATCTAAAAAACAAAGCAACAGAGCCTAGGGCACTTCCACTTATGGTCCTATAGCTTAGGGAAATTAAAATCAAAAAGACACAGCCACCCCAAAGTTTGGGACGCCTCTGTTTACAAGAACCTCGTTTACCGTACAAGTTCAACATCACAGAAAGTGAAAAATGGATAAAGAAGTTGTGGTATTTACTTACAAAGCAATATAACTCAGCAATGAAATCTATGTCATCAGGCCCTTAGCAGCACAATGAGTGGATTCAGGTATGATGATTCTAACTGAAATAAGTCACACAGAAAAAGAAACATCATAAGATATCAGTAATACACGGAATGTAAACTTGGCTACACAGGAACTGAATTACAGAACAGAACAGGGTCTCAAATTTAGAAAACCAACTTATGCTTGCTTAAGGGGAAAGGTGAGTTGGGGTGCTGCATAAAACCAGAGATTGAAATGAGCACAGATAAAGTTCCTTAAGCAAAATATGGAATAGACAAGAGCTACTCCTTGCTCAACGAAATGGACTCAACACCGAATATTAAACGCCTAAGAATGTACCTGACTAGTAAGTATCTTAAAACCTATGGATTGCTTTGTCTCCGGAAGAGAATCAAGCATGTGTACAGGGGCATAAACGCAGCAGTGATAGATTGGAGAGGTTCAGTGAGCAAATGAAGACCCTTTGAAGTCATATTGCATGGTACCCATTCCACAGTTTTCAACTACCCAGCTTTAAGGTATTCTTCCTTCAGCTAGAACATGCATGTGGAACCAAGAGTATGATCAACCATGTGATCGGGAGACGTGTTCAAATATGTCTCAGTTTTCCTCCCCTGGTACTCGGGTGCAACATTCCAGACGCTTTACTAACACTCTCCCGACTTGGAGAGTCAGTCCCTTTAACCTCCTGTTTGGCCCAGTTTGCAATTTCTGCGGAAGATGAACAGGAATAGCGAGAACCAATGAGAGACTAGCTGGAGGTGTCTGGACGGGCAAATTTAACTCTCATTTCCCACCAGGAAGAGGAAATAACCAAAGACTGAGCATGTCGTGCTGGAACCAAATTAGGGCCTGAAGCCATCCTGCGGTGTTGCGGCCAGGTCACAAGAAAGCGAGTTGAAGAAAGGAGCTCAGGGACACTGTAATTCACAAACCTGCAGAGTTATAAATGACAGCTATCGTCCAAAAATATACTGAAGTAAGGCTGCCAAGAGGACTTGAAAGCGGGGCAGAATTGCAGGAAACCGATTTCAGGAGGTAGACTGGAATTGCATTGAAAGCATAGGAAAAGAGGCAGAACGTCCACAATGATGCACTTGGCCAAAAAGGGCGTATGCGTTTTTTCCTGAATATATTCAGGAAAAAACACATACGCCCTTTTTGGCCAACCAAGCAAGCTTGCAAAGGAAATCTGCACTACAATGAAGTCTCACTTCTCCCCGGTCAAAAGGGCCATCTGAAAAAAGTGTAAAATCCAGAAACGCAGGACAGGCCATGGAGAACTGGGAGCCTTGTTATGCTGATGGGCGGGATGTAAATTGCCAACAGACACTCGGGAGAAGTGTATGGTGTTTCCTGAAACATCTAAAAAACAAAGCAACAGAGCCTAGGGCACTTCCACTTATGGTCCTATAGCTTAGGGAAATTAAAATCAAAAAGACACAGCCACCCCAAAGTTTGGGACGCCTCTGTTTACAAGAACCTCATTTACCGTACAAGGTCAATGTCACAGAAAGTGAAAAATGGATAAAGAACTTGTGGTACTTACGTACAATGCAGTATCACTCAGCAATGAAATCTATGTCATCAGGCCCGTAGCAGCATAATGAGTGGATTCAGGTACGATGATTCTAACTGAAATAAGTCACACAGAAAAAGAAACATCATAAGATATCACTAATACACGGAATGTAAACTTGGCTACACAGGAACTGAATTCCAAAACAGAACAGGGTCTCAAATTTAGAAAACCAACTTATGCTTGCTTAAGGGGAAAGGTGAGTTGGGGTGCTGCATAAAACCAGAGATTGAAATGAGCACAGATAAAGTTCCTTAAGCCAAATATGGAATAGACAAGAGCTACTCCTTGCTCAACGAAATGGACTCAACACACCATATTAAACGCCTAAGAATGTACCTGACTAGTAAGTATCTTAAAACCTATGGATTGCTATGTCTCCAAAAGAGAATCAAGCGTGTGTACAGGGGCATAAACGCAGCAGTGATAGGATTGGAGAGGTTCGGTGAGCAAATGAAGACCCTTTGAAGTCATATTGCATGGTACCCATTACACGGGTCTCAACTCTCCAGGTTTAAGGTATTCTTCCTTCAGCTAAAACATGCATGTGGAACCCAGAGTATGATCAACCGTGTGAACGGGAGACGTGTTCAAATATGTCTCAGTTTTCCTCCCCTGGTACTCGGGTGCAACATTCCAGACGCTTTACTAACACTCTCCCCACTTGGAGAGTCAGCGCCTTTAACCTCCTGTTTGGCCCAGTTTGCAATTTCTGCGGAAGATGAACAGGAATAGCGAGAACCAATGAGAGAGTAGCTGGAGGTGTCTGGACGGGCAAATTTAACTCTCATTTCCCACCAGGAAGAGGAAATAACCAAAGGCTCAGCGTGCCGTGCCAGAACCACATTAGGGCCTTAAGCCATCCTGCGGTGTTGCGGCCAGCTCAAAAGAAAGCGAGTTGAAGAAAGGAGCTCAGGGGCACTGTAATTCACAAACCTGCAGAGTTATAAATGACAGCTATCGTCCAAAAATATACTGAAGTAAGGCTGCCAAGAAGACTTGAATGCGGGGCAGAATTGCAGGAAACCGATTTCAGGAGGTAGACTGGAATTGCATTGAAAGCATAGGAAAAGAGGCAGAACGTCCACAATGATGCACTTGGCCAAAAAGGGCATACGCGTTTTTTCCTGAATATATTCAGGAAAAAACGCATACGCCCTTTTTGGCCAACCAAGCAAGCTTGCAAAGGAAATCTGCACTACAATGAAGTCTCACTTCCCCCCGGTCAAAAGGGCCATCTGAAAAAAGTGTAAAATCCAGAAAGGCAGGACAGGCCATGGAGAACTGGGAGCCTTGTTATGCTGATGGGCGGGATGTAAATTGCCAACAGACACTCGGGAGAAGTGTATGGTGTTTCCTGAAACATCTAAAAAACAAAGCAACAGAGCCTAGGGCACTTCCACTTATGGTCCTATAGCTTAGGGAAATTTAAATCAAAAAGACACAGCCACCCCAAAGTTTGGGACGCCTCTGTTTACAAGAACCTCATTTACAGTACACGTTCAACACCGCAGAAAGTGAAAAATGGATAAAGAAGTTGTGGTATTTACTTACAAAGCAATATCACTCAGCAATGAAATCTATGTCATCAGGCCCTTAGCAGCACAATGAGTGGATTCAGGTATGATGATTCTAACTGAAATAAGTCACACAGAAAAAGAAACATCATAAGATATCAGTAATACACGGAATGTAAACTTGGCTACACAGGAACTGAATTACAGAACAGAACAGGGTCTCAAATTTAGAAAACCAACTTATGCTTGCTTAAGGGTAAAGGTGAGTTGGGGTGCTGCATAAAACCAGAGATTGAAATGAGCACAGATAAAGTTCCTTAAGCAAAATATGGAATAGACAAGAGCTACTCCTTGCTTAACGAAATAGACTCAACACCGCATATTAAACGCCTAAGAATGTACCTGAGTAGTAAGTATCTTAAAACCTATGGATTGCTATTTCTCTGAAAGAGAATCAAGCATGTGTACAGGGGCATAAACGCAGCAGTGATAGGATTGGAGAGGTTCGGTGAGCAAGTGAAGACCCTTTGAAGTCATATTGCATGGTACCCATTCCACAGGTTTCATCTACCCAGGTTTAAGGTATTCTTCCTTCAGCTAAAACATGCATGTGGAACCTAGAGTATGATCAACCATGTGATTGGGAGACGTGTTCAAATATGTCTCAGTTTTCATACCCTGGTACTCGGGTGCAACATTCCAGACGCTTTACTAACACTCTCCCGACTTGGAGAGTCAGTCCCTTTGACCTCCTGTTTGGCCCAGTTTGCAATTTCTGCGGAAGATGAACAGGAATAGCGAGAACCAATGAGAGACTAGCTGGAGGTGTCTGGACGGGCAAATTTAACTCTCATTTCCCACCAGGAAGAGGAAATAACCAAAGGCTCAGCGTGCCGTGCCGGAACAAAATTAGGGCCTGAAGCCATCCTGCGGTGTTGCGGCCAGGTCACAAGAAAGCGAGTTGAAGAAAGGAGCTCAGGGACACTGTAATTCACAAACCTGCAGAGTTATAAATGACAGCTATCGTCCAAAAATATACTGAAGTAAGGCTGCCAAGAGGACTTGAAAGCGGGGCAGAATTGCAGGAAACCGATTTCAGGAGGTAGACTGGAATTGCATTGAAAGCATAGGAAAAGAGGCAGAACGTCCACAATGATGCACTTGGCCAAAAAGGGCGTATGCGTTTTTTCCTGAATATATTCAGGAAAAAACGCATACGCCCTTTTTGGCCAACCAAGCAAGTTTGCAAAGGAAATCTGCACTACAATGAAGTCTCACTTCTCCCCGGTCAAAAGGGCCATCTGAAAAAAGTGTAAAATCCAGAAACGCAGGACAGGCCATGGAGAACTGGGAGCCTTGTTATGCTGATGGGCGGGATGTAAATTGCCAACAGACACTCGGGAGAAGTGTATGGTGTTTCCTGAAACATCTAAAAAACAAAGCAACAGAGCCTAGGGCACTTCCACTTATGGTCCTATAGCTTAGGGAAATTAAAATCAAAAAGACACAGCCACCCCAAAGTTTGGGACGCCTCTGTTTACAAGAACCTCGTTTACCGTACAAGTTCAATGTCACAGAAAGTGAAAAATGGATAAAGAACTTGTGGTACTTACGTACAATGCAGTATCACTCAGCAATGAAATCTATGTCATCAGGCCCGTAGCAGCATAATGAGTGGATTCAGGTACGATGATTCTAACTGAAATAAGTCACACAGAAAAAGAAACATCATAAGATATCACTAATACACGGAATGTAAACTTGGCTACACAGGAACTGAATTCCAAAACAGAACAGGGTCTCAAATTTAGAAAACCAACTTATGCTTGCTTAAGGGGAAAGGTGAGTTGGGGTGCTGCATAAAACCAGAGATTGAAATGAGCACAGATAAAGTTCCTTAAGCCAAATATGGAATAGACAAGAGCTACTCCTTGCTCAACGAAATGGACTCAACACACCATATTAAACGCCTAAGAATGTACCTGACTAGGAAGTATCTTAAAACCTATGGATTGCTATGTCTCCAAAAGAGAATCAAGCGTGTGTACAGGGGCATAAACGCAGCAGTGATAGGATTGGAGAGGTTCGGTGAGCAAATGAAGACCCTTTGAAGTCATATTGCATGGTACCCATTACACGGGTCTCAACTCTCCAGGTTTAAGGTATTCTTCCTTCAGCTAAAACATGCATGTGGAACCCAGAGTATGATCAACCGTGTGAACGGGAGACGTGTTCAAATATGTCTCAGTTTTCCTCCCCTGGTACTCGGGTGCAACATTCCAGACGCTTTACTAACACTCTCCCCACTTGGAGAGTCAGCGCCTTTAACCTCCTGTTTGGCCCAGTTTGCAATTTCTGCGGAAGATGAACAGGAATAGCGAGAACCAATGAGAGACTAGCTGGAGGTGTCTGGACGGGCAAATTTAACTCTCATTCCCCACCAGAAAGAGGAAATAACCAAAGGCTCAGCGTGCCGTGCCAGAACCACATTAGGGCCTGAAGCCATCCTGCGGTGTTGCGGCCAGCTCAAAAGAAAGCGAGTTGAAGAAAGGAGCTCAGGGACACTGTAATTCACAAACCTGCAGAGTTATAAATGACAGCTATCGTCCAAAAATATACTGAAGTAAGGCTGCCAAGAGGACTTGAAAGCGGGGCAGAATTGCAGGAAACCGATTTCAGGAGGTAGACTGGAATTGCATTGAAAGCATAGGAAAAGAGGCAGAACGTCCACAATGATGCACTTGGCCAAAAAGGGCGTATGCGTTTTTTCCTGAATATATTCAGGAAAAAACGCATACGCCCTTTTTGGCCAACCAAGCAAGCTTGCAAAGGAAATCTGCACTACAATGAAGTCTCACTTCTCCCCGGTCAAAAGGGCCATCTGAAAAAAGTGTAAAATCCAGAAACGCAGGACAGGCCATGGAGAACTGGGAGCCTTGTTATGCTGATGGGCGGGATGTAAATTGCCAACAGACACTCGGGAGAAGTGTATGGTGTTTCCTGAAACATCTAAAAAACAAAGCAACAGAGCCTAGGGCACTTCCACTTATGGTCCTATAGCTTAGGGAAATTAAAATCAAAAAGACACAGCCACCCCAAAGTTTGGGACGCCTCTGTTTACAAGAACCTCGTTTACCGTACAAGTTCAATGTCACAGAAAGTGAAAAATGGATAAAGAACTTGTGGTACTTACGTACAATGCAGTATCACTCAGCAATGAAATCTATGTCATCAGGCCCGTAGCAGCATAATGAGTGGATTCAGGTACGATGATTCTAACTGAAATAAGTCACACAGAAAAAGAAACATCATAAGATATCACTAATACACGGAATGTAAACTTGGCTACACAGGAACTGAATTCCAAAACAGAACAGGGTCTCAAATTTAGAAAACCAACTTATGCTTGCTTAAGGGGAAAGGTGAGTTGGGGTGCTGCATAAAACCAGAGATTGAAATGAGCACAGATAAAGTTCCTTAAGCCAAATATGGAATAGACAAGAGCTACTCCTTGCTCAACGAAATGGACTCAACACACCATATTAAACGCCTAAGAATGTACCTGACTAGTAAGTATCTTAAAACCTATGGATTGCTATGTCTCCAAAAGAGAATCAAGCGTGTGTACAGGGGCATAAACGCAGCAGTGATAGGATTGGAGAGGTTCGGTGAGCAAATGAAGACCCTTTGAAGTCATATTGCATGGTACCCATTACACGGGTCTCAACTCTCCAGGTTTAAGGTATTCTTCCTTCAGCTAAAACATGCATGTGGAACCCAGAGTATGATCAACCGTGTGAACGGGAGACGTGTTCAAATATGTCTCAGTTTTCCTCCCCTGGTACTCGGGTGCAACATTCCAGACGCTTTACTAACACTCTCCCCACTTGGAGAGTCAGCGCCTTTAACCTCCTGTTTGGCCCAGTTTGCAATTTCTGCGGAAGATGAACAGGAATAGCGAGAACCAATGAGAGACTAGCTGGAGGTGTCTGGACGGGCAAATTTAACTCTCATTTCCCACCAGGAAGAGGAAATAACCAAAGGCTCAGCGTGCCGTGCCAGAACCACATTAGGGCCTGAAGCCATCCTGCGGTGTTGCGGCCAGCTCAAAAGAAAGCGAGTTGAAGAAAGGAGCTCAGGGACACTGTAATTCACAAACCTGCAGAGTTATAAATGACAGCTATCGTCCAAAAATATACTGAAGTAAGGCTGCCAAGAGGACTTGAAAGCGGGGCAGAATTGCAGGAAACCGATTTCAGGAGGTAGACTGGAATTGCATTGAAAGCATAGGAAAAGAGGCAGAACGTCCACAATGATGCACTTGGCCAAAAAGGGCGTATGCGTTTTTTCCTGAATATATTCAGGAAAAAACGCATACGCCCTTTTTGGCCAACCAAGCAAGCTTGCAAAGGAAATCTGCACTACAATGAAGTCTCACTTCTCCCCGGTCAAAAGGGTCATCTGAAAAAAGTGTAAAATCCAGAAACACAGGACAGGCCATGGAGAACTGGGAGCCTTGTTATGCTGATGGGCGGGATGTAAATTGCCAGCAGACACTCGGGAGAAGTGTATGGTGTTTCCTGAAACATCTAAAAAACAAAGCAACAGAGCCTAGGGCACTTCCACTTATGGTCCTATAGCTTAGGGAAATTAAAATCAAAAAGACACAGCCACCCCAAAGTTTGGGACGCCTCTGTTTACAAGAACCTCGTTTACAGTACAAGTTCAACATCACAGAAAGTGAAAAATGGATAAAGAAGTTGTGGTATTTACTTACAAAGCAATATAACTCAGCAATGAAATCTATGTCATCAGGCCCTTAGCAGCACAATGAGTGGATTCAGGTATGATGATTCTAACTGAAATAAGTCACACAGAAAAAGAAACATCATAAGATATCAGTAATACACGGAATGTAAACTTGGCTACACAGGAACTGAATTAAAGAACAGAACAGGGTCTCAAATTTAGAAAACCAACTTATGCTTGCTTAAGGGGAAAGGTGAGTTGGGGTGCTGCATAAAACCAGAGATTGAAATGAGCACAGATAAAGTTCCTTAAGCAAAATATGGAATAGACAAGAGCTACTCCTTGCTCAACGAAATGGACTCAACACCGAATATTAAACGCCTAAGAATGTACCTGACTAGTAAGTATCTTAAAACCTATGGATTGCTTTGTCTCCGGAAGAGAATCAAGCATGTGTACAGGGGCATAAACGCAGCAGTGATAGATTGGAGAGGTTCAATGAGCAAATGAAGACCCTTTGAAGTCATATTGCATGGTACCCATTCCACAGTTTTCAACTACCCAGCTTTAAGGTATTCTTCCTTCAGCTAGAACATGCATGTGGAACCCAGAGTATGATCAACCATGTGATCGGGAGACGTGTTCAAATATGTCTCAGTTTTCCTCCCCTGGTACTCGGGTGCAACATTCCAGACGCTTTACTAACACTCTCCCGACTTGGAGAGTCAGTCCCTTTAACCTCCTGTTTGGCCCAGTTTGCAATTTCTGCGGAAGATGAACAGGAATAGCGAGAACCAATGAGAGACTAGCTGGAGGTGTCTGGACGGGCAAATTTAACTCTCATTTCCCACCAGGAAGAGGAAATAACCAAAGACTGAGCATGTCGTGCTGGAACCAAATTAGGGCCTGAAGCCATCCTGCGGTGTTGCGGCCAGGTCACAAGAAAGCGAGTTGAAGAAAGGAGCTCAGGGACACTGTAATTCACAAACCTGCAGAGTTATAAATGACAGCTATCGTCCAAAAATATACTGAAGTAAGGCTGCCAAGAGGACTTGAAAGCGGGGCAGAATTGCAGGAAACCGATTTCAGGAGGTAGACTGGAATTGCATTGAAAGCATAGGAAAAGAGGCAGAACGTCCACAATGATGCACTTGGCCAAAAAGGGCGTATGCGTTTTTTCCTGAATATATTCAGGAAAAAACCCATACGCCCTTTTTGGCCAACCAAGCAAGCTTGCAAAGGAAATCTGCACTACAATGAAGTCTCACTTCTCCCCGGTCAAAAGGGCCATCTGAAAAAAGTGTAAAATCCAGAAACGCAGGACAGGCCATGGAGAACTGGGAGCCTTGTTATGCTGATGGGCGGGATGTAAATTGCCAACAGACACTCGGGAGAAGTGTATGGTGTTTCCTGAAACATCTAAAAAACAAAGCAACAGAGCCTAGGGCACTTCCACTTATGGTCCTATAGCTTAGGGAAATTAAAATCAAAAAGACACAGCCACCCCAAAGTTTGGGACGCCTCTGTTTACAAGAACCTCGTTTACCGTACAAGTTCAATGTCACAGAAAGTGAAAAATGGATAAAGAACTTGTGGTACTTACGTACAATGCAGTATCACTCAGCAATGAAATCTATGTCATCAGGCCCGTAGCAGCATAATGAGTGGATTCAGGTACGATGATTCTAACTGAAATAAGTCACACAGAAAAAGAAACATCCTAAGATATCACTAATACACGGAATGTAAACTTGGCTACACAGGAACTGAATTCCAAAACAGAACAGGGTCTCAAATTTAGAAAACCAACTTATGCTTGCTTAAGGGGAAAGGTGAGTTGGGGTGCTGCATAAAACCAGAGATTGAAATGAGCACAGATAAAGTTCCTTAAGCCAAATATGGAATAGACAAGAGCTACTCCTTGCTCAACGAAATGGACTCAACACACCATATTAAACGCCTAAGAATGTACCTGACTAGTAAGTATCTTAAAACCTATGGATTGCTATGTCTCCGAAAGAGAATCAAGCGTGTGTACAGGGGCATAAACGCAGCAGTGATAGGATTGGAGAGGTTCGGTGAGCAAATGAAGACCCTTTGAAGTCATATTGCATGGTACCCATTACACGGGTCTCAACTCTCCAGGTTTAAGGTATTCTTCCTTCAGCTAAAACATGCATGTGGAACCCAGAGTATGATCAACCGTGTGAACGGGAGACGTGTTCAAATATGTCTCAGTTTTCCTCCCCTGGTACTCGGGTGCAACATTCCAGACGCTTTACTAACACTCTCCCCACTTGGAGAGTCAGCGCCTTTAACCTCCTGTTTGGCCCAGTTTGCAATTTCTGCGGAAGATGAACAGGAATAGCGAGAACCAATGAGAGACTAGCTGGAGGTGTCTGGAAGGGCAAATTTAACTCTCATTTCCCACCAGGAAGAGGAAATAACCAAAGGCTCAGCGTGCCGTGCCAGAACCACATTAGGGCCTGAAGCCATCCTGCGGTGTTGCGGCCAGCTCAAAAGAAAGCGAGTTGAAGAAAGGAGCTCAGGGACACTGTAATTCACAAACCTGCAGAGTTATAAATGACAGCTATCGTCCAAAAATATACTGAAGTAAGGCTGCCAAGAAGACTTGAAAGTGGGGCAGAATTGCAGGAAACCGATTTCAGGAGGTAGACTGGAATTGCATTGAAAGCATAGGAAAAGAGGCAGAACGTCCACAATGATGCACTTGGCCAAAAAGGGTGTATGCGTTTTTTCCTGAATATATTCAGGAAAAAACGCATACGCCCTTTTTGGCCAACCAAGCAAGCTTGCAAAGGAAATCTGCACTACAATGAAGTCTCACTTCTCCCCGGTCAAAAGGGCCATCTGAAAAAAGTGTAAAATCCAGAAACGCAGGACAGGCCATGGAGAACTGGGAGCCTTGTTATGCTGATGGGCGGGATGTAAATTGCCAACAGACACTCGGGAGAAGTGTATGGTGTTTCCTGAAACATCTAAAAAACAAAGCAACAGAGCCTAGGGCACTTCCACTTATGGTCCTATAGCTTAGGGAAATTAAAATCAAAAAGACACAGCCACCCCAAAGTTTGGGACGCCTCTGTTTACAAGAACCTCGTTTACCGTACAAGTTCAATGTCACAGAAAGTGAAAAATGGATAAAGAACTTGTGGTACTTACGTACAATGCAGTATCACTCAGCAATGAAATCTATGTCATCAGGCACGTAGCAGCATAATGAGTGGATTCAGGTACGATGATTCTAACTGAAATAAGTCACACAGAAAAAGAAACATCATAAGATATCACTAATACACGGAATGTAAACTTGGCTACACAGGAACTGAATTCCAAAACAGAACAGGGTCTCAAATTTAGAAAACCAACTTATGCTTGCTTAAGGGGAAAGGTGAGTTGGGGTGCTGCATAAAACCAGAGATTGAAATGAGCACAGATAAAGTTCCTTAAGCCAAATATGGAATAGACAAGAGCTACTCCTTGCTCAACGAAATGGACTCAACACACCATATTAAACGCCTAAGAATGTACCTGACTAGTAAGTATCTTAAAACCTATGGATTGCTATGTCTCCAAAAGAGAATCAAGCGTGTGTACAGGGGCATAAACGCAGCAGTGATAGGATTGGAGAGGTTCGGTGAGCAAATGAAGACCCTTTGAAGTCATATTGCATGGTACCCATTACACGGGTCTCAACTCTCCAGGTTTAAGGTATTCTTCCTTCAGCTAAAACATGCATGTGGAACCCAGAGTATGATCAACCGTGTGAACGGGAGACGTGTTCAAATATGTCTCAGTTTTCCTCCCCTGGTACTCGGGTGCAACAATCCAGACGCTTTACTAACACTCTCCCCACTTGGAGAGTCAGCGCCTTTAACCTCCTGTTTGGCCCAGTTTGCAATTTCTGCGGAAGATGAACAGGAATAGCGAGAACCAATGAGAGACTAGCTGGAGGTGTCTGGACGGGCAAATTTAACTCTCAGTTCCCACCAGGAAGAGGAAATAACCAAAGGCTCAGCGTGCCGTGCCAGAACCACATTAGGGCCTGAAGCCATCCTGCGGTGTTGCGGCCAGCTCAAAAGAAAGCGAGTTGAAGAAAGGAGCTCAGGGACACTGTAATTCACAAACCTGCAGAGTTATAAATGACAGCTATCGTCCAAAAATATACTGAAGTAAGGCTGCCAAGAGGACTTGAAAGCGGGGCAGAATTGCAGGAAACCGATTTCAGGAGGTAGACTGGAATTGCATTGAAAGCATAGGAAAAGAGGCAGAACGTCCACAATGATGCACTTGGCCAAAAAGGGCGTATGCGTTTTTTCCTGAATATATTCAGGAAAAAACGCATACGCCCTTTTTGGCCAACCAAGCAAGCTTGCAAAGGAAATCTGCACTACAATGAAGTCTCACTTCTCCCCGGTCAAAAGGGCCATCTGAAAAAAGTGTAAAATCCAGAAACGCAGGACAGGCCATGGAGAACTGGGAGCCTTGTTATGCTGATGGGCGGGATGTAAATTGCCAACAGACACTCGGGAGAAGTGTATGGTGTTTCCTGAAACATCTAAAAAACAAAGCAACAGAGCCTAGGGCACTTCCACTTATGGTCCTATAGCTTAGGGAAATTAAAATCAAAAAGACACAGCCACCCCAAAGTTTGGGACGCCTCTGTTTACAAGAACCTCGTTTACCGTACAAGTTCAATGTCACAGAAAGTGAAAAATGGATAAAGAACTTGTGGTACTTACGTACAATGCAGTATCACTCAGCAATGAAATCTATGTCATCAGGCCCGTAGCAGCATAATGAGTGGATTCAGGTACGATGATTCTAACTGAAATAAGTCACACAGAAAAAGAAACATCATAAGATATCACTAATACACGGAATGTAAACTTGGCTACACAGGAACTGAATTCCAAAACAGAACAGGGTCTCAAATTTAGAAAACCAACTTATGCTTGCTTAAGGGGAAAGGTGAGTTGGGGTGCTGCATAAAACCAGAGATTGAAATGAGCACAGATAAAGTTCCTTAAGCCAAATATGGAATAGACAAGAGCTACTCCTTGCTCAACGAAATGGACTCAACACACCATATTAAACGCCTAAGAATGTACCTGACTAGTAAGTATCTTAAAACCTATGGATTGCTATGTCTCCAAAAGAGAATCAAGCGTGTGTACAGGGGCATAAACGCAGCAGTGATAGGATTGGAGAGGTTCGGTGAGCAAATGAAGACCCTTTGAAGTCATATTGCATGGTACCCATTACACGGGTCTCAACTCTCCAGGTTTAAGGTATTCTTCCTTCAGCTAAAACATGCATGTGGAACCCAGAGTATGATCAACCGTGTGAACGGGAGACGTGTTCAAATATGTCTCAGTTTTCCTCCCCTGGTACTCGGGTGCAACATTCCAGACGCTTTACTAACACTCTCCCCACTTGGAGAGTCAGCGCCTTTAACCTCCTGTTTGGCCCAGTTTGCAATTTCTGCGGAAGATGAACAGGAATAGCGAGAACCAATGAGAGACTAGCTGGAGGTGTCTGGACGGGCAAATTTAACTCTCAGTTCCCACCAGGAAGAGGAAATAACCAAAGGCTCAGCGTGCCGTGCCAGAACCACATTAAGGCCTGAAGCCATCCTGCGGTGTTGCGGCCAGCTCAAAAGAAAGCGAGTTGAAGAAAGGAGCTCAGGGACACTGTAATTCACAAACCTGCAGAGTTATAAATGACAGCTATCGTCCAAAAATATACTGAAGTAAGGCTGCCAAGAGGACTTGAAAGCGGGGCAGAATTGCAGGAAACCGATTTCAGGAGGTAGACTGGAATTGCATTGAAAGCATAGGAAAAGAGGCAGAACGTCCACAATGATGCACTTGGCCAAAAAGGGCGTATGCGTTTTTTCCTGAATATATTCAGGAAAAAACGCATACGCCCTTTTTGGCCAACCAAGCAAGCTTGCAAAGGAAATCTGCACTACAATGAAGTCTCACTTCTCCCCGGTCAAAAGGGCCATCTGAAAAAAGTGTAAAATCCAGAAACGCAGGACAGGCCATGGAGAACTGGGAGCCTTGTTATGCTGATGGGCGGGATGTAAATTGCCAACAGACACTCGGGAGAAGTGTATGGTGTTTCCTGAAACATCTAAAAAACAAAGCAACAGAGCCTAGGGCACTTCCACTTATGGTCCTATAGCTTAGGGAAATTAAAATCAAAAAGACACAGCCACCCCAAAGTTTGGGACGCCTCTGTTTACAAGAACCTCGTTTACCGTACAAGTTCAATGTCACAGAAAGTGAAAAATGGATAAAGAACTTGTGGTACTTACGTACAATGCAGTATCACTCAGCAATGAAATCTATGTCATCAGGCCCGTAGCAGCATAATGAGTGGATTCAGGTACGATGATTCTAACTGAAATAAGTCACACAGAAAAAGAAACATCATAAGATATCACTAATACACGGAATGTAAACTTGGCTACACAGGAACTGAATTCCAAAACAGAACAGGGTCTCAAATTTAGAAAACCAACTTATGCTTGCTTAAGGGGAAAGGTGAGTTGGGGTGCTGCATAAAACCAGAGATTGAAATGAGCACAGATAAAGTTCCTTAAGCCAAATATGGAATAGACAAGAGCTACTCCTTGCTCAACGAAATGGACTCAACACACCATATTAAACGCCTAAGAATGTACCTGACTAGTAAGTATCTTAAAACCTATGGATTGCTATGTCTCCAAAAGAGAATCAAGCGTGTGTACAGGGGCATAAACGCAGCAGTGATAGGATTGGAGAGGTTCGGTGAGCAAATGAAGACCCTTTGAAGTCATATTGCATGGTACCCATTACACGGGTCTCAACTCTCCAGGTTTAAGGTATTCTTCCTTCAGCTAAAACATGCATGTGGAACCCAGAGTATGATCAACCGTGTGAACGGGAGACGTGTTCAAATATGTCTCAGTTTTCCTCCCCTGGTACTCGGGTGCAACATTCCAGACGCTTTACTAACACTCTCCCCACTTGGAGAGTCAGCGCCTTTAACCTCCTGTTTGGCCCAGTTTGCAATTTCTGCGGAAGATGAACAGGAATAGCGAGAACCAATGAGAGACTAGCTGGAGGTGTCTGGACGGGCAAATTTAACTCTCATTTCCCACCAGGAAGAGGAAATAACCAAAGGCTCAGCGTGCCGTGCCAGAACCACATTAGGGCCTGAAGCCATCCTGCGGTGTTGCGGCCAGGTCACAAGAAAGCGAGTTGAAGAAAGGAGCTCAGGGACACTGTAATTCACAAACCTGCAGAGTTATAAATGACAGCTCTCGTCCAAAAATATACTGAAGTAAGGCTGCCAAGAGGACTTGAAAGCGGGGCAGAATTGCAGGAAACCGATTTCAGGAGGTAGACTGGAATTGCATTGAAAGCATAGGAAAAGAGGCAGAACGTCCACAATGATGCACTTGGCCAAAAAGGGCGTATGCGTTTTTTCCTGAATATATTCAGGAAAAAACGCATACGCCCTTTTTGGCCAACCAAGCAAGCTTGCAAAGGAAATCTGCACTACAATGAAGTCTCACTTCTCCCCGGTCAAAAGGGCCATCTGAAAAAAGTGTAAAATCCAGAAACGCAGGACAGGCCATGGAGAACTGGGAGCCTTGTTATGCTGATGGGCGGGATGTAAATTGCCAACAGACACTCGGGAGAAGTGTATGGTGTTTCCTGAAACATCTAAAAAACAAAGCAACAGAGCCTAGGGCACTTCCACTTATGGTCCTATAGCTTAGGGAAATTAAAATCAAAAAGACACAGCCACCCCAAAGTTTGGGACGCCTCTGTTTACAAGAACCTCGTTTACCGTACAAGTTCAATGTCACAGAAAGTGAAAAATGGATAAAGAACTTGTGGTACTTACGTACAATGCAGTATCACTCAGCAATGAAATCTATGTCATCAGGCCCGTAGCAGCATAATGAGTGGATTCAGGTACGATGATTCTAACTGAAATAAGTCACACAGAAAAAGAAACATCATAAGATATCACTAATACACGGAATGTAAACTTGGCTACACAGGAACTGAATTCCAAAACAGAACAGGGTCTCAAATTTAGAAAACCAACTTATGCTTGCTTAAGGGGAAAGGTGAGTTGGGGTGCTGCATAAAACCAGAGATTGAAATGAGCACAGATAAAGTTCCTTAAGCCAAATATGGAATAGACAAGAGCTACTCCTTGCTCAACGAAATGGACTCAACACACCATATTAAACGCCTAAGAATGTACCTGACTAGTAAGTATCTTAAAACCTATGGATTGCTATGTCTCCAAAAGAGAATCAAGCGTGTGTACAGGGGCATAAACGCAGCAGTGATAGGATTGGAGAGGTTCGGTGAGCAAATGAAGACCCTTTGAAGTCATATTGCATGGTACCCATTACACGGGTCTCAACTCTCCAGGTTTAAGGTATTCTTCCTTCAGCTAAAACATGCATGTGGAACCCAGAGTATGATCAACCGTGTGAACGGGAGACGTGTTCAAATATGTCTCAGTTTTCCTCCCCTGGTACTCGGGTGCAACATTCCAGACGCTTTACTAACACTCTCCCCACTTGGAGAGTCAGCGCCTTTAACCTCCTGTTTGGCCCAGTTTGCAATTTCTGCGGAAGATGAACAGGAATAGCGAGAACCAATGAGAGACTAGCTGGAGGTGTCTGGACGGGCAAATTTAACTCTCATTTCCCACCAGGAAGAGGAAATAACCAAAGGCTCAGTGTGCCGTGCCAGAACCACATTAGGGCCTGAAGCCATCCTGCGGTGTTGCGGCCAGCTCAAAAGAAAGCGAGTTGAAGAAAGGAGCTCAGGGACACTGTAATTCACAAACCTGCAGAGTTATAAATGACAGCTATCGTCCAAAAATATACTGAAGTAAGGCTGCCAAGAGGACTTGAAAGCGGGGCAGAATTGCAGGAAACCGATTTCAGGAGGTAGACTGGAATTGCATTGAAAGCATAGGAAAAGAGGCAGAACGTCCACAATGATGCACTTGGCCAAAAAGGGCGTATGCGTTTTTTCCTGAATATATTCAGGAAAAAACGCATACGCCCTTTTTGGCCAACCAAGCAAGCTTGCAAAGGAAATCTGCACTACAATGAAGTCTCACTTCTCCCCGGTCAAAAGGGCCATCTGAAAAAAGTGTAAAATCCAGAAACGCAGGACAGGCCATGGAGAACTGGGAGCCTTGTTATGCTGATGGGCGGGATGTAAATTGCCAACAGACACTCGGGAGAAGTGTATGGTGTTTCCTGAAACATCTAAAAAACAAAGCAACAGAGCCTAGGGCACTTCCACTTATGGTCCTATAGCTTAGGGAAATTAAAATCAAAAAGACACAGCCACCCCAAAGTTTGGGACGCCTCCGTTTACAAGAACCTCGTTTACCGTACAAGTTCAATGTCACAGAAAGTGAAAAATGGATAAAGAACTTGTGGTACTTACGTACAATGCAGTATCACTCAGCAATGAAATCTATGTCATCAGGCCCGTAGCAGCATAATGAGTGGATTCAGGTACGATGATTCTAACTGAAATAAGTCACACAGAAAAAGAAACATCATAAGATATCACTAATACACGGAATGTAAACTTGGCTACACAGGAACTGAATTCCAAAACAGAACAGGGTCTCAAATTTAGAAAACCAACTTATGCTTGCTTAAGGGGAAAGGTGAGTTGGGGTGCTGCATAAAACCAGAGATTGAAATGAGCACAGATAAAGTTCCTTAAGCCAAATATGGAATAGACAAGAGCTACTCCTTGCTCAACGAAATGGACTCAACACACCATATTAAACGCCTAAGAATGTACCTGACTAGTAAGTATCTTAAAACCTATGGATTGCTATGTCTCCAAAAGAGAATCAAGCGTGTGTACAGGGGCATAAACGCAGCAGTGATAGGATTGGAGAGATTCAGTGAGCAAATGAAGACCCTTTGAAGTCATATTGCATGGTACCCATTACACGGGTCTCAACACTCCAGGTTTAAGGTATTCTTCCTTCAGCTAAAACATGCATGTGGAACCCAGAGTATGATCAACCGTGTGAACGGGAGACGTGTTCAAATATGTCTCAGTTTTCCTCCCCTGGTACTCGGGTGCAACATTCCAGACGCTTTACTAACACTCTCCCCACTTGGAGAGTCAGCGCCTTTAACCTCCTGTTTGGCCCAGTTTGCAATTTCTGCGGAAGATGAACAGGAATAGCGAGAACCAATGAGAGACTAGCTGGAGGTGTCTGGACGGGCAAATTTAACTCTCATTTCCCACCAGGAAGAGGAAATAACCAAAGGTTCAGCGTGCCGTGCCAGAACCACATTAGGGCCTTAAGCCATCCTGCGGTGTTGCGGCCAGCTCAAAAGAAAGCGAGTTGAAGAAAGGAGCTCAGGGGCACTGTAATTCACAAACCTGCAGAGTTATAAATGACAGCTATCGTCCAAAAATATACTGAAGTAAGGCTGCCAAGAAGACTTGAATGCGGGGCAGAATTGCAGGAAACCGATTTCAGGAGGTAGACTGGAATTGCATTGAAAGCATAGGAAAAGAGGCAGAACGTCCACAATGATGCACTTGGCCAAAAAGGGCATATGCGTTTTTTCCTGAATATATTCAGGAAAAAACGCATACGCCCTTTTTGGCCAACCAAGCAAGCTTGCAAAGGAAATCTGCACTACAATGAAGTCTCACTTCCCCCCGGTCAAAAGGGCCATCTGAAAAAAGTGTAAAATCCAGAAAGGCAGGACAGGCCATGGAGAACTGGGAGCCTTGTTATGCTGATGGGCGGGATGTAAATTGCCAACAGACACTCGGGAGAAGTGTATGGTGTTTCCTGAAACATCTAAAAAACAAAGCAACAGAGCCTAGGGCACTTCCACTTATGGTCCTATAGCTTAGGGAAATTAAAATCAAAAAGACACAGCCACCCCAAAGTTTGGGACGCCTCTGTTTACAAGAACCTCGTTTACCGTACAAGTTCAATGTCACAGAAAGTGAAAAATGGATAAAGAACTTGTGGTACTTACGTACAATGCAGTATCACTCAGCAATGAAATCTATGTCATCAGGCCCGTAGCAGCATAATGAGTGGATTCAGGTACGATGATTCTAACTGAAATAAGTCACACAGAAAAAGAAACATCATAAGATATCACTAATACACGGAATGTAAACTTGGCTACACAGGAACTGAATTCCAAAACAGAACAGTGTCTCAAATTTAGAAAACCAACTTATGCTTGCTTAAGGGGAAAGGTGAGTTGGGGTGCTGCATAAAACCAGAGATTGAAATGAGCACAGATAAAGTTCCTTAAGCCAAATATGGAATAGACAAGAGCTACTCCTTGCTCAACGAAATGGACTCAACACACCATATTAAACGCCTAAGAATGTACCTGACTAGTAAGTATCTTAAAACCTATGGATTGCTATGTCTCCAAAAGAGAATCAAGCGTGTGTACAGGGGCATAAACGCAGCAGTGATAGGATTGGAGAGGTTCGGTGAGCAAATGAAGACCCTTTGAAGTCATATTGCATGGTACCCATTACACGGGTCTCAACTCTCCAGGTTTAAGGTATTCTTCCTTCAGCTAAAACATGCATGTGGAACCCAGAGTATGATCAACCGTGTGAACGGGAGACGTGTTCAAATATGTCTCAGTTTTCCTCCCCTGGTACTCGGGTGCAACATTCCAGACGCTTTACTAACACTCTCCGCACTTGGAGAGTCAGCGCCTTTAACCTCCTGTTTGGCCCAGTTTGCAATTTCTGCGGAAGATGAACAGGAATAGCGAGAACCAATGAGAGACTAGCTGGAGGTGTCTGGACGGGCAAATTTAACTCTCATTTCCCACCAGGAAGAGGAAATAACCAAAGGCTCAGCGTGCCGTGCCAGAACCACATTAGGGCCTGAAGCCATCCTGCGGTGTTGCGGCCAGCTCAAAAGAAAGCGAGTTGAAGAAAGGAGCTCAGGGACACTGTAATTCACAAACCTGCAGAGTTATAAATGACAGCTATCGTCCAAAAATATACTGAAGTAAGGCTGCCAAGAGGATTTGAAAGCGGGGCAGAATTGCAGGAAACCGATTTCAGGAGGTAGACTGGAATTGCATTGAAAGCATAGGAAAAGAGGCAGAACGTCCACAATGATGCACTTGGCCAAAAAGTGCGTATGCGTTTTTTCCTGAATATATTCAGGAAAAAACGCATACGCCCTTTTTGGCCAACCAAGCAAGCTTGCAAAGGAAATCTGCACTACAATGAAGTCTCACTTCTCCCCGGTCAAAAGGGCCATCTGAAAAAAGTGTAAAATCCAGAAACGCAGGACAGGCCATGGAGAACTGGGAGCCTTGTTATGCTGATGGGCGGGATGTAAATTGCCAACAGACACTCGGGAGAAGTGTATGGTGTTTCCTGAAACATCTAAAAAACAAAGCAACAGAGCCTAGGGCACTTCCACTTATGGTCCTATAGCTTAGGGAAATTAAAATCAAAAAGACACAGCCACCCCAAAGTTTGGGACGCCTCTGTTTACAAGAACCTCGTTTACCGTACAAGTTCAATGTCACAGAAAGTGAAAAATGGATAAAGAACTTGTGGTACTTACGTACAATGCAGTATCACTCAGCAATGAAATCTATGTCATCAGGCCCGTAGCAGCATAATGAGTGGATTCAGGTACGATGATTCTAACTGAAATAAGTCACACAGAAAAAGAAACATCATAAGATATCACTAATACACGGAATGTAAACTTGGCTACACAGGAACTGAATTCCAAAACAGAACAGGGTCTCAAATTTAGAAAACCAACTTATGCTTGCTTAAGGGGAAAGGTGAGTTGGGGTGCTGCATAAAACCAGAGATTGAAATGAGCACAGATAAAGTTCCTTAAGCCAAATATGGAATAGACAAGAGCTACTCCTTGCTCAACGAAATGGACTCAACACACCATATTAAACGCCTAAGAATGTACCTGACTAGTAAGTATCTTAAAACCTATGGATTGCTATGTCTCCAAAAGAGAATCAAGCGTGTGTACAGGGGCATAAACGCAGCAGTGATAGGATTGGAGAGGTTCGGTGAGCAAATGAAGACCCTTTGAAGTCATATTGCATGGTACCCATTACACGGGTCTCAACTCTCCAGGTTTAAGGTATTCTTCCTTCAGCTAAAACATGCATGTGGAACCCAGAGTATGATCAACCGTGTGAACGGGAGACGTGTTCAAATATGTCTCAGTTTTCCTCCCCTGGTACTCGGGTGCAACATTCCAGACGCTTTACTAACACTCTCCGCACTTGGAGAGTCAGCGCCTTTAACCTCCTGTTTGGCCCAGTTTGCAATTTCTGCGGAAGATGAACAGGAATAGCGAGAACCAATGAGAGACTAGCTGGAGGTGTCTGGACGGGCAAATTTAACTCTCATTTCCCACCAGGAAGAGGAAATAACCAAAGGCTCAGCGTGCCGTGCCAGAACCACATTAGGGCCTGAAGCCATCCTGCGGTGTTGCGGCCAGCTCAAAAGAAAGCGAGTTGAAGAAAGGAGCTCAGGGACACTGTAATTCACAAACCTGCAGAGTTATAAATGACAGCTATCGTCCAAAAATATACTGAAGTAAGGCTGCCAAGAGGATTTGAAAGCGGGGCAGAATTGCAGGAAACCGATTTCAGGAGGTAGACTGGAATTGCATTGAAAGCATAGGAAAAGAGGCAGAACGTCCACAATGATGCACTTGGCCAAAAAGTGCGTATGCGTTTTTTCCTGAATATATTCAGGAAAAAACGCATACGCCCTTTTTGGCCAACCAAGCAAGCTTGCAAAGGAAATCTGCACTACAATGAAGTCTCACTTCTCCCCGGTCAAAAGGGCCATCTGAAAAAAGTGTAAAATCCAGAAACGCAGGACAGGCCATGGAGAACTGGGAGCCTGGTTATGCTGATGGGCGGGATGTAAATTGCCAACAGACACTCGGGAGAAGTGTATGGTGTTTCCTGAAACATCTAAAAAACAAAGCAACAGAGCCTAGGGCACTTCCACTTATGGTCCTATAGCTTAGGGAAATTAAAATCAAAAAGACACAGCCACCCCAAAGTTTGGGACGCCTCTGTTTACAAGAACCTCGTTTACCGTACAAGTTCAATGTCACAGAAAGTGAAAAATGGATAAAGAACTTGTGGTACTTACGTACAATGCAGTATCACTCAGCAATGAAATCTATGTCATCAGGCCCGTAGCAGCATAATGAGTGGATTCAGGTACGATGATTCTAACTGAAATAAGTCACACAGAAAAAGAAACATCATAAGATATCACTAATACACGGAATGTAAACTTGGCTACACAGGAACTGAATTCCAAAACAGAACAGGGTCTCAAATTTAGAAAACCAACTTATGCTTGCTTAAGGGGAAAGGTGAGTTGGGGTGCTGCATAAAACCAGAGATTGAAATGAGCACAGATAAAGTTCCTTAAGCCAAATATGGAATAGACAAGAGCTACTCCTTGCTCAACGAAATGGACTCAACACACCATATTAAACGCCTAAGAATGTACCTGACTAGTAAGTATCTTAAAACCTATGGATTGCTATGTCTCCAAAAGAGAATCAAGCATGTGTACAGGGGCATAAACGCAGCAGTGATAGGATTGGAGAGGTTCGGTGAGCAAATGAAGACCCTTTGAAGTCATATTGCATGGTACCCATTACACGGGTCTCAACTCTCCAGGTTTAAGGTATTCTTCCTTCAGCTAAAACATGCATGTGGAACCCAGAGTATGATCAACCGTGTGAACGGGAGACGTGTTCAAATATGTCTCAGTTTTCCTCCCCTGGTACTCGGGTGCAACATTCCAGACGCTTTACTAACACTCTCCCCACTTGGAGAGTCAGCGCCTTTAACCTCCTGTTTGGCCCAGTTTGCAATTTCTGCGGAAGATGAACAGGAATAGCGAGAACCAATGAGAGACTAGCTGGAGGTGTCTGGACGGGCAAATTTAACTCTCATTTCCCACCAGGAAGAGGAAATAACCAAAGGCTCAGCGTGCCGTGCCAGAACCACATTAGGGCCTTAAGCCATCCTGCGGTGTTGCGGCCAGCTCAAAAGAAAGCGAGTTGAAGAAAGGAGCTCAGGGGCACTGTAATTCACAAACCTGCAGAGATATAAATGACAGCTATCGTCCAAAAATATACTGAAGTAAGGCTGCCAAGAAGACTTGAATGCGGGGCAGAATTGCAGGAAACCGATTTCAGGAGGTAGACTGGAATTGCATTGAAAGCATAGGAAAAGAGGCAGAACGTCCACAATGATGCACTTGGCAAAAAAGGGCATATGCGTTTTTTCCTGAATATATTCAGGAAAAAACGCATACGCCCTTTTTGGCCAACCAAGCAAGCTTGCAAAGGAAATCTGCACTACAATGAAGTCTCACTTCCCCCCGGTCAAAAGGGCCATCTGAAAAAAGTGTAAAATCCAGAAAGGCAGGACAGGCCATGGAGAACTGGGAGCCTTGTTATGCTGATGGGCGGGATGTAAATTGCCAACAGACACTCGGGAGAAGTGTATGGTGTTTCCTGAAACATCTAAAAAACAAAGCAACAGAGCCTAGGGCACTTCCACTTATGGTCCTATAGCTTAGGGAAATTTAAATCAAAAAGACACAGCCACCCCAAAGTTTGGGACGCCTCTGTTTACAAGAACCTCATTTACAGTACAAGTTCAACACCGCAGAAAGTGAAAAATGGATAAAGAAGTTGTGGTATTTACTTACAAAGCAATATCACTCAGCAATGAAATCTATGTCATCAGGCCCTTAGCAGCACAATGAGTGGATTCAGGTATGATGATTCTAACTGAAATAAGTCACACAGAAAAAGAAACATCATAAGATATCAGTAATACACGGAATGTAAACTTGGCTACACAGGAACTGAATTACAGAACAGAACAGGGTCTCAAATTTAGAAAACCAACTTATGCTTGCTTAAGGGTAAAGGTGAGTTGGGGTGCTGCATAAAACCAGAGATTGAAATGAGCACAGATAAAGTTCCTTAAGCAAAATATGGAATAGACAAGAGCTACTCCTTGCTCAACGAAATAGACTCAACACCGCATATTAAACGCCTAAGAATGTACCTGAGTAGTAAGTATCTTAAAACCTATGGATTGCTATTTCTCTGAAAGAGAATCAAGCATGTGTACAGGGGCATAAACGCAGCAGTGATAGGATTGGAGAGGTTCGGTGAGCAAATGAAGACCCTTTGAAGTCATATTGCATGGTACCCATTCCACAGGTTTCATCTACCCAGGGTTAAGGTATTCTTCCTTCAGCTAAAACATGCATGTGGAACCTAGAGTATGATCAACCATGTGATCGGGAGACGTGTTCAAATATGTCTCAGTTTTCATACCCTGGTACTCGGGTGCAACATTCCAGACGCTTTACTAACACTCTCCCGACTTGGAGAGTCAGTCCCTTTGACCTCCTGTTTGGCCCAGTTTGCAATTTCTGCGGAAGATGAACAGGAATAGCGAGAACCAATGAGAGACTAGCTGGAGGTGTCTGGACGGGCAAATTTAACTCTCATTTCCCACCAGGAAGAGGAAATAACCAAAGGCTCAGCGTGCCGTGCCGGAACAAAATTAGGGCCTAAAGCCATCCTGCGGTGTTGCGGCCAGGTCACAAGAAAGCGAGTTGAAGAAAGGAGCTCAGGGACACTGTAATTCACAAACCTGCAGAGTTATAAATGACAGCTATCGTCCAAAAATATACTGAAGTAAGGCTGCCAAGAGGACTTGAAAGCGGGGCAGAATTGCAGGAAACCGATTTCAGGAGGTAGACTGGAATTGCATTGAAAGCATAGGAAAAGAGGCAGAACGTCCACAATGATGCACTTGGCCAAAAAGGGCGTATGCGTTTTTTCCTGAATATATTCAGGAAAAAACGCATACGCCCTTTTTGGCCAACCAAGCAAGCTTGCAAAGGAAATCTGCACTACAATGAAGTCTCACTTCTCCCCGGTCAAAAGGGCCATCTGAAAAAAGTGTAAAATCCAGAAACGCAGGACAGGCCATGGAGAACTGGGAGCCTTGTTATGCTGATGGGCGGGATGTAAATTGCCAACAGACACTCGGGAGAAGTGTATGGTGTTTCCTGAAACATCTAAAAAACAAAGCAACAGAGCCTAGGGCACTTCCACTTATGGTCCTATAGCTTAGGGAAATTAAAATCAAAAAGACACAGCCACCCCAAAGTTTGGGACGCCTCTGTTTACAAGAACCTCGTTTACCGTACAAGTTCAATGTCACAGAAAGTGAAAAATGGATAAAGAACTTGTGGTACTTACGTACAATGCAGTATCACTCAGCAATGAAATCTATGTCATCAGGCCCGTAGCAGCATAATGAGTGGATTCAGGTACGATGATTCTAACTGAAATAAGTCACACAGAAAAAGAAACATCATAAGATATCACTAATACACGGAATGTAAACTTGGCTACACAGGAACTGAATTCCAAAACAGAACAGGGTCTCAAATTTAGAAAACCAACTTATGCTTGCTTAAGGGGAAAGGTGAGTTGGGGTGCTGCATAAAACCAGAGATTGAAATGAGCACAGATAAAGTTCCTTAAGCCAAATATGGAATAGACAAGAGCTACTCCTTGCTCAACGAAATGGACTCAACACACCATATTAAACGCCTAAGAATGTACCTGACTAGTAAGTATCTTAAAACCTATGGATTGCTATGTCTCCAAAAGAGAATCAAGCGTGTGTACAGGGGCATAAACGCAGCAGTGATAGGATTGGAGAGGTTCGGTGAGCAAATGAAGACCCTTTGAAGTCATATTGCATGGTACCCATTACACGGGTCTCAACTCTCCAGGTTTAAGGTATTCTTCCTTCAGCTAAAACATGCATGTGGAACCCAGAATATGATCAACCGTGTGAACGGGAGACGTGTTCAAATATGTCTCAGTTTTCCTCCCCTGGTACTCGGGTGCAACATTCCAGACGCTTTACTAACACTCTCCCCACTTGGAGAGTCAGCGCCTTTAACCTCCTGTTTGGCCCAGTTTGCAATTTCTGCGGAAGATGAACAGGAATAGCGAGAACCAATGAGAGACTAGCTGGAGGTGTCTGGACGGGCAAATTTAACTCTCATTTCCCACCAGAAAGAGGAAATAACCAAAGGCTCAGCGTGCCGTGCCAGAACCACATTAGGGCCTGAAGCCATCCTGCGGTGTTGCGGCCAGCTCAAAAGAAAGCAAGTTGAAGAAAGGAGCTCAGGGACACTGTAATTCACAAACCTGCAGAGTTATAAATGACAGCTATCGTCCAAAAATATACTGAAGTAAGGCTGCCAAGAGGACTTGAAAGCGGGGCAGAATTGCAGGAAACCGATTTCAGGAGGTAGACTGGAATTGCATTGAAAGCATAGGAAAAGAGGCAGAACGTCCACAATGATGCACTTGGCCAAAAAGGGCGTATGCGTTTTTTCCTGAATATATTCAGGAAAAAACGCATACGCCCTTTTTGGCCAACAAAGCAAGCTTGCAAAGGAAATCTGCACTACAATGAAGTCTCACTTCTCCCCGGTCAAAAGGGCCATCTGAAAAAAGTGTAAAATCCAGAAAGGCAGGACAGGCCATGGAGAACTGGGAGCCTTGTTATGCTGATGGGCGGGATGTAAATTGCCAACAGACACTCGGGAGAAGTGTATGGTGTTTCCTGAAACATCTAAAAAACAAAGCAACAGAGCCTAGGGCACTTCCACTTATGGTCCTATAGCTTAGGGAAATTAAAATCAAAAAGACACAGCCACCCCAAAGTTTGGGACGCCTCTGTTTACAAGAACCTCGTTTACCGTACAAGTTCAATGTCACAGAAAGTGAAAAATGGATAAAGAACTTGTGGTACTTACGTACAATGCAGTATCACTCAGCAATGAAATCTATGTCATCAGGCCCTTAGCAGCACAATGAGTGGATTCAGCTATGTTGATTCTAACTGAAATAAGTCACACAGAAAAAGAAACATCATAAGATATAACTAATACACAGAAAGTAAACTTGGCTACACAGGAACTGAATTCCAAAACAGAACAGGGTCTCAAATTTAGAAAACCAACTTATGCTTGCTTAAGGGGAAAGGTGAGTTGGGGTGCTGCATAAAACCAGAGATTGAAATGAGCACAGATAAAGTTCCTTAAGCCAAATATGGAATAGACAAGAGCTACTCCTTGCTCAACGAAATGGACTCAACACACCATATTAAACGCCTAAGAATGTACCTGACTAGTAAGTATCTTAAAACCTATGGATTGCTATGTCTCCAAAAGAGAATCAAGCGTGTGTACAGGGGCATAAACGCAGCAGTGATAGGATTGGAGAGGTTCGGTGAGCAAATGAAGACCCTTTGAAGTCATATTGCATGGTACCCATTACACGGGTCTCAACTCTCCAGGTTTAAGGTATTCTTCCTTCAGCTAAAACATGCATGTGGAACCCAGAGTATGATCAACCGTGTGAACGGGAGACGTGTTCAAATATGTCTCAGTTTTCCTCCCCTGGTACTTGGGTGCAACATTCCAGACGCTTTACTAACACTCTCCCCACTTGGAGAGTCAGTGCCTTTAACCTCCTGTTTGGCCCAGTTTGCAATTTCTGCGGAAGATGAACAGGAATAGGGGAACCAATGAGAGACTAGCTGGAGGTGTCTGGACGGGCAAATTTAACTCTCATTTCCCACCAGGAAGAGGAAATAACCAAAGGCTGTGCGTGCCGTGCCGGAACCAGATTAGGGCCTGAAGCCATCCTGCGGTGTTGCGGCCAGCTCAACAGAAAGCGAGTTGAAGAAAGGAGCTCAGGGGCACTGTAATTCACAAACCTGCAGAGTTATAAATGACAGCTATCGTCCAAAAATATACTGAAGTAAGGCTGCCAAGAGGACTTGAAAGTGGGGCAGAATTGCAGGAAACCGATTTCAGGAGGTAGACTGGAATTGCATTGAAAGCATAGGAAAAGAGGCAGAACGTCCACAATGATGCACTTGGCCAAAAAGGGCGTATGCGTTTTTTCCTGAATATATTCAGGAAAAAACGCATACGCCCTTTTTGGCCAACCAAGCAAGCTTGCAAAGGAAATCTGCACTACAATGAAGTCTCACTTCTCCCCGGTGAAAAGGGCCATCTGAAAAAAGTGTAAAATCCAGAAACGCAGGACAGGCCATGGAGTACTGGGAGCCTTGTTATGCTGATGGGCGGGATGTAAATTGCCAACAGACACTCGGGAGAAGTGTATGGTGTTTCCTGAAACATCTAAAAAACAAAGCAACAGAGCCTAGGGCACTTCCACTTATGGTCCTATAGCTTAGGGAAATTAAAATCAAAAAGACAGAGCCACCCCAATGTTTGGGACGCCTCTGTTTACAAGAACCTCATTTACCATACAAGTTCAATATCACAGAAAGTGAAAAATGGATAAAGAACTTGTGGTACTTACGTACAATGCAGTATGACTCAGCAATGAAATCTATGTCATCAGGCCCGTAGCAGCACAATGAGTGGATTCAGGTATGATGATTCTAACTGAAATAAGTCACACAGAAAAAGAAACATCATAAGATATCACTAATACACGGAATGTAAACTTGGCTACACAGGAACTGAATTCCAAAACAGAACAGGGTCTCAAATTCAGAAAACCAACTTATGCTTGCTTAAGGGGAAAGGTGAGTTGGGGTGCTGCATAAAACCAGAGATTGAAATGAGCACAGATAAAGTTCCTTAAGCCAAATATGGAATAGACAAGAGCTACTCCTTACTCAACGAAATGGACTCAACACCACATATTAAACGCCTAAGAATGTACCTGACTAGTAAGTATCTTAAAACCTATGGATTGCTATGTCTCCAAAAGAGAATCAAGCGTGTGTACAGGGGCATAAACGCAGCAGTGATAGGATTGGAGAGGTTCGGTGAGCAAATGAAGACCCTTTGAAGTCATATTGCATGGTACCCATTACACGGGTCTCAACTCTCAAGGTTTAAGGTATTCTTCCTTCAGCTAAAACATGCATGTGGAACCCAGAGTATGATCAACCGTGTGAACGGGAGACGTGTTCAAATATGTCTCAATTTTCCTCCCCTGGTACTCGGGTGCAACATTCCAGACTCTTTACTAACACTCTCCCCACTTGGAGAGTCAGCGCATTTAACCTCCTGTTTGGCCCAGTTTGCAATTTCTGCGGAAGATGAACAGGAATAGCGAGAACCAATGAGAGACTAGCTGGAGGTGTCTGGACGGGCAAATTTAACTCTCATTTCCCACCAGGAAGAGGAAATAACCAAAGGCTCAGCGTGCCGTGCCGGAACCAGATTAGGGCCTGAAGCCATCCTGCGGTGTTGCGGCCAGCTCACAAGAAAGCGAGTTGAAGAAAGGAGCTCAGGGGCACTGTAATTCACAAACCTGCAGAGTTATAAATGACAGCTATCGTCCAAAAATATACTGAAGTAAGGCTGCCAAGAGGACTTGAAAGCGGGGCAGAATTGCAGGAAACCGATTTCAGGAGGTAGACTGGAATTGCATTGAAAGCATAGGAAAAGAGGCAGAACGTCCACAATGATGCACTTGGCCAAAAAGGGCGTATGCGTTTTTTCCTGAATATATTCAGGAAAAAACGCATACGCCCTTTTTGGCCAACCAAGCAAGCTTGCAAAGGAAATCTGCACTACAATGAAGTCTCACTTCCCGCCGGTCAAAAGGGCCATCTGAAAAAAGTGTAAAATCCAGAAAGGCAGGACAGGCCATGGAGAACTGGGAGCCTTGTTATGCTGATGGGCGGGATGTAAATTGCCAACAGACACTCGGGAGAAGTGTATGGTGTTTCCTGAAACATCTAAAAAACAAAGCAACAGAGCCTAGGGCACTTCCACTTATGGTCCTATAGCTTAGGGAAATTAAAATCAAAAAGACACAGCCACCCCAAAGTTTGGGACGCCTCTGTTTACAAGAACCTCGTTTACCGTACAAGTTCAATGTCACAGAAAGTGAAAAATGGATAAAGAAGTTGTGGTATTTACTTACAAAGCAATATCACTCAGCAATGAAATCTATGTCATCAGACCCTTAGCAGCACAATGAGTGGATTCAGGTATGATGATTCTAACTGAAATAAGTCACACAGAAAAAGAAACATCATAAGATATCAGTAATACACGGAATGTAAACTTGGCTACACAGGAACTGAATTACAGAACAGAACAGGGTCTCAAATTTAGAAAACCAACTTATGCTTGCTTAAGGGTAAAGGTGAGTTGGGGTGCTGCATAAAACCAGAGACTGAAATGAGCACAGATAAAGTTCCTTAAGCCAAATATGGGATAGACAAGAGCTACTCCTTGCTCAGTGAAATGGACTCAACACCGCACATTAAATGCCTAAGAATGTACCTAACTAGTAAATATCTTAAAACCTATTGATTGCTATGTCTCCGAAAGAGAATCAAGCATGTGTACAGGGGCATAAACGCAGCAGTGATAGGATTGGAGAGGTTTGGTGAGCAAATGAAGACCCTTTGAAGTCATATTGCATGGTACCCATTCCACAGGTTTCAACTACCCAGGTTTAAGGTATTCTTCCTTCAGCTAAAACATGCATGTGGAACCTAGAGTATGATCAACCGTGTGAACGGGAGACGTGTTCAAATATGTCTCAGTTTTCCTCCCCTGGTACTCGGGTGCAACATTCCAGACGCTTTACTAACACTCTCCCGACTTGGAGAGTCAGTCCCTTTAACCTCCTGTTTGGCCCAGTTTGCAATTTCTGCGGAAGATGAACAGGAATAGCGAGAACCAATGAGAGACTAGCTGGAGGTGTCTGGACGGGCAAATTTAACTCTCATTTCCCACCAGGAAGAGGAATTAACCAAAGGCTCAGCGTGCCATGCCGGAAACAGATTAGGGCCTGAAGCCATCCTGCGGTGTTGCGGCCAGCTCAAAAGAAAGCGAGTTGAAGAAAGGAGCTCAGGGGCACTGTAATTTACAAACCTGCAGAGTTATAAATGACAGCTATCGTCCAAAAATATACTGAAGTAAGGCTGCCAAGAGGACTTGAAAGCGGGGCAGAATTGCAGGAAACCGATTTCAGGAGGTAGACTGGAATTGCATTGAAAGCATAGGAAAAGAGGCAGAACGTCCACAATGATGCACTTGGCCAAAAAGGGCGTATGCGTTTTTTCCTGAATATATTGAGAAAGAAACGCATACGCCCTTTTTGGCCAACCAAGCAAGCTTGCAAACGAAATCTGCACTACAATGAAGTCTCACTTCCCCCCGGTCAAAAGGGCCATCTGAAAAAAGTGTAAAATCCAGAAAGGCAGGACAGGCCATGGAGAACTGGGAGCCTTGTTATGCTGATGGGCGGGATGTAAATTGCCAACAGACACTTGGGAGAAGTGTATGGTGTTTCCTGAAACATCTAAAAAACAAAGCAACAGAGCCTAGGGCACTTCCACTTATGGTCCTATAGCTTAGGGAAATTAAAATCAAAAAGACACAGCCACCCCAAAGTTTGGGACGCCTCTGTTTACAACACCTCATTTACCGTACAAGTTCAATATCGCAGAAAGTGAAAAATGGATAAAGAAGTTGTGGTACTTACGTACAATGCAGTATCACTGAGCAATGAAATCTATCATCAGGCCTGTAGCAGCACAATGAGTGGATTCAGGTACGATGATTCTAACTGAAATAAGTCACAGAGAAAAAGAAACATCATAAGATATCACTAATACACGGAATGTAAACTTGCCTACACAGGAACTGAATTCCAAAACAGAACAGGGTCTCAAATTTAGAAAACCAACTTATGCTTGCTTAAGGGGAAAGGTGACTTGGGGTGCTGCATAAAACCAGAGATTGAAATGAGCACAGATAAAGTTCCTTAAGCCAAATATGGAATAGACAAGAGCTACTCCTTGCTCAACGAAATGGACTCAACTCCTCATATTAAACTCCTAAGAATGTACCTGACTAGTAAGTATCTCAAAACCTAGGGATTGCTATGTCTCCAAAAGAGAATCAAGCGTGTTTCCTGGGGCATAAATGCAGCAGTGATAGGATTGGAGAGGTTCGGTGAGCAAATGAAGACCCTTTGAAGTCATATTGCATGGTACCCATTCCACGGGTCTCAACTCTCCAGGTTTAAGTTATTCTTCCTTCAGCTAAAACATGCATGTGGAACCCAGAGTATGATCAACCGTGTGATCGGGAGACGTGTTCAAATATGTCTCACTTTTCGTCCCCTGGTACTCAGGTACAACATTCCAGACGCTTTACTAACACTCTCCCCACTTGGAGAGTCAGTGCCTTTAACCTCCTGTTTGACCCAGTTTGCAATTTCTGCGGAAGATGAACAGGAATAGGGAGAACCAATGAGAGACTAGCTGGAGGTGTCTGAACGGGCAAATTTAACTCTCATTTCCCACTAGGAAGAGGAATTAACCAAAGGCTCAGCGTGCCATGCCGGAAACAGATTAGGGCCTGAAGCCATCCTGCGGTGTTGCGGCCAGCTCAAAAGAAAGCGAGTTGAAGAAAGGAGCTCAGGGGCACTGTAATTCACAAACCTGCAGAGTTATAAATGACAGCTATCGTCCAAAAATATACTGAAGTAAGGCTGCCAAGAGGACTTGAAAGCGGGGCAGAATTGCAGGAAACCGATTTCAGGAGGTAGACTGGAATTGCATTTAAAGCATAGGAAAAGAGGCAGAACGTCCACAATGATGCACTTGGCCAAAAAGGGCGTATGCGTTTTTTCCTGAATATATTGAGGAAGAAACGCATACGCCCTTTTTGGCCAACCAAGCAAGCTTGCAAAGGAAATCTGCACTACAATGAAGTCTCACTTCCCCCCGGTCAAAAGGGCCATCTGAAAAAAGTGTAAAATCCAGAAAGGCAGGACAGGCCATGGAGAACTGGGAGCCTTGTTATGCTGATGGGCGGGATGTAAATTGCCAACAGACACTCGGGAGAAGTGTATGGTGTTTCCTGAAACATCTAAAAAACAAAGCAACAGAGCCTAGGACACTTCCACTTATGGTCCTATAGCTTAGGGAAATTAAAATCAAAAAGACACAGCCACCCCAAAGTTTGGGACGCCTCTGTTTACAACACCTCATTTACCGTACAAGTTCAATATCGCAGAAAGTGAAAAATGGATAAAGAAGTTGTGGTACTTATGTACAACAGAATACCACACAGCAATGAAATCTATGTCACCAGGCCCGTACCAGCATAATGAGTGGATTGAGGCACGATGATTCTAAGTGAAATAAGTCACACAGAAAAAGAAACATCATAAGGTATCACTAATACACGGAATGTGAACTTGGCTACACATGAACTGAATTACAAAACAGAACAGGGTCTCAAGTTTAGAAAACCAACTTAAGCCTGCTTAAGGGGGAAGGTGAGTTGGGGTGCTGCATAAAAGCAGAGTTTGAAATTAGCACAGATACCGTTCCATAAGCCAAATATGTAATAGACAAGACCTACCCCTTGCTCAACGAAATGGATTCAACAATGAGGTATCACCTCACACCTGGTAGAATAGGCATCATAGAAAATCTACAAACAAAAAATGCTGGAAAGGGTGTGGAGAAAAGGAACCCTCTTCCACTATTGTTGGGAATATAAATTGATACAGTCATTATGGAGAACAATATGGAATTTCTTAAGAAACTAACAATAGAATTACCATATGATACAGCAATCCCAGTACTGGACATATACCCAGACAAAACCATAAATCAAAAAGAGTCATTCACCGCAATGTTCATTGCATCACTATTTACAATATCGAGGTAATGGAAGCAACCTAAATGCCCACAGACAGACGAATGCATAAAGCCGTGGTACATATATAAAATGGAATATTACTAAGCCATGAAAAGGAATGAAATTGGGTCATTTGTAGAGACGTCGATGGATCTAGAGACTGTCATACAGAGTGAAGTAAGTCAGAAAGAGAAAAACAAATCTTGTATATTCATGCATATATGTGGAACCTAGAAAAACTGTACAGATTAACCATTTTGCAAGGCATAAATAGAGCAACAGATGTAGACAACAAACGTATGGACAACAAGGGGGGAAAGCTGTTGGGGGGGTGGTGGTGGGAGGAGTTGAGAGACTGGGATTGGCATGTATACATTTATATGTATAAAATAGATAACCAATAAGAACCTGCTGTATAAAAATATAAAATAAAATTCAAAATTAAAAAGAAATAAAATTTAAAAAATAAAACAGAAAAAACAATTATTCCCTGCACATACATGTATTCATATGAATAAATTATTTCCATGCTTATATCTGTAAATACAAAAAAGAGGAATAAAATCTACCTTGAACCAAAAACGAAAAAGAGAAAAAAAACACAGAACCCACCAGTTACACAGAGGAAAACCGTATCAGGGCACTTGCTCCAGTTGTAAACAATTCTGAAGTTGGTCAGTGGTGGGGAATCGTCTCCCATTCAGCCAGCAGCCCCCACGCAACAAGCGTCCTCATTGCAAAGCTGGGGCACCATGCCGAGGCATCTGTGAGTAAACGTGAGCTGAGCCCCAGGCCAGTTGCTGCTGAACTATTCCCACCCGTCCCAGGTAAAACACCTGAATATATACAAGGACTTGAAAGCCTAGAGGAAGGGCCATAGAGCCACACGAGTGACAGCATGCCGGCCGACTTGGTGCCTGCAGGCCAGCCAGGATGGTCCTGGCCCTGGTTGCTCTTCTGGAAGATTTCCATTTCCCTGCCTGAGATACCCGTCCTGTCCCTGCCCCCACTGCTTTTTTCCTTCCTCACCTCTGCCCAGGGAGAAATTCCAGCAGCAGGTATGGGTGACACATCCTCTTCTTTAGCAGGTGGCAGCCTGGCAACTGCTGCAGAAAGTCCAGCAGAGCCCCACTCACACTGGGCCACCCACAAAGCCGTGGCCTCTCACTCCCTCCCACCAGCCCAGCCCCGAGACTGCTGACAGGGCAGAGAAAATGGTGTCAGGCACGGCTGCAGGGGCTCTTGCTGCCTGGAGTGGTATTTATATTGATCTCAACCCAGGCACACCTGGGGAGGGCTGGCCGGCACGGTAAGGCTGCCCAGGTCAGCCAATCATCACCCCTCAGGGGCTCAAAGTTGCAGAAAATGGAACTTGCTGAACCGGCCAGGTCCAAGGAACAGGTGTGGGCTCCTGAGAGTCAGGATAGACAAGGGGCTGCAGCTTTGGCTTGTTTTCTAATCATTTTATCTGGCCCATGAGTGGGAGACAACTTCAAGAAAACCCTCTCCTAATGAGAGGAACCCAGGAGTCAGGGAGAGGAGGGGTGGGTGGTGGTTGGAGACAGAGGCCTGGTGCCCCGGGTGCAGTGGAAGTCTCTGGAAGACCAGGTGGAGGGAGGCCTCACGGAGTGATGCCCAGGGTCACAGACCTGTCGCAGCTGCTGTTTGTTAGTTCAAGTCCTGCTCTGAGGTGCTCTGTGTCAGCTCTGAGCGACAGGTGAGCTGGGGGTGCTCTGCAATGAGGGCTATGTGCACGGTTCCTGTGTGCCCAGCCCTGCCACGGTACCTGCAAGGGTAGCTCTGTATCCTGGGAGGGGCCTGACCACGAGAGCCCCGTGGGCTGGGGTGGGGGTGGGGTACCTGCCCAGGTGAGCTCCATATTCTGCGATTGGTCTGACCACGAGAGCCCCATGGGCTGCTGGGGACCTGGTAAAGGATGTCAGGACAGTCAGTGAAGCCACCAAGGATATACCTCCAGTTGCTCCTAATTCCTACACCCTGCTGGTCATTCTACCAACCACCAGGACATGGTATTCTGTATTAGTCTTCAATGATGCCTTCTTTTGTATTCCATTAGTCCCAGAGTCACAAGAAATTTTGGCTTGTGAGTGGCAGGACTCAACATACAACTAAAACAATACTTCCGGGCCGTCTGGCCCCAAGGGTGCAAAAATTCCCACACCATCTTTGGGGAAAGCTTAGCTAAAGACCTAAAAGTTCTGCCTCTGGAAAAGGAAACCCTCCTTCAATATGCAGACGACATTCTGATCGCCAGCCCTACTAAGGAGGCCTCTGAACTACCAAGCCAATAAAGGATAGAAGTTGTCCAAGAAAAAGCTCAAATATCACAGACTGCAGTGACCTGCCTGGGCTTCATTCTCACAGAAGGTCAGAGAAGCCCATCCCAGGAAAGGGAAGAAACCGTTTTCAGCCTTACCCCTTTCTAAAACAAGAAGACAGCCTGGGGAGGCCAGGGTTTGCTGCTTCTGGATCCCTAACTACAGTCTACTAGCTGGGCCTCTATATGAAACACTGAAAGGAAAAGATGATGATCCTTTTGAATAGAATCCAGAAGTGGCTTTTCAAGAATGGAAAGAGCAGTCAATTCAGACCCTTGCCCTGGAACTCCCTAATTTAGCTAAACCCTTTGACCTTTACATTCCCGGTGAAAGGTGAATCACCATTGGAGAATTAGTGCAAAAACTGGGACCACTTGAAATGGAACAATGCAAGAATGCCATCCAGGTAGGATAAACTACGGTCACTAAGGGGCTTGGCCCACTGCCACATCTGGCCAAGATACTGGCGGTATCTAAAAACCTGGAAATCAGCAGCCCAAAAGGCCACCTCCCTCCTAAGGGAAAAGGACCCAACGTGGTGATCCTAACCACCAACCATGCCCTGAAGTTGCAGGGTTCGCTCCGTGGGCACACCGACCTCGAGTGAGGAGGCCCTCCAACTCCAACATCCAGAGAGATAACCGGGGGCAACAGGGCACCATGACGACTCGTGTGAACATCACTTGACCTGGAGTTTCTCTCATAAAACAACAAGAGTGTGTCCCAAAAGAGTAGACTACTGCTTGCAGGACTTACTGCACCCAGAGGGGAGCTAATAATCTTGGCGGGGGAACAGTATACCACACTGTCACCATAGAAAAGCCTACAGACACCGTGATGATGGTGGCCAATAAGACCGGCTGGACTCCTGTTTACTTCAAAAGGCTGTTGACTCAGTGGCCATCATGGTCCTTGATCACCACTGACCCTGGACTGTCTGGGAGTTGAGCGGGCAGGGCTCTGACACCTGGTGCTGTTTGTACGTTAATTCAGGGGCCTAATTGAAGAAAGCGCAGACTACTGGTCAGAGCATCTAGGCTGGCAGAAACGGTCAGCCTAAGGTGGCCGAACAAATGTGGGGCGGGGTGAAACCGGCCCCCACAGCGTCTCTGCACATCTCTTTCCTGGACCCTTAAAGGTCATTAGAATCTATAACACTTCCAATGCTGGTGCTCAGGCGGACGAGCAGGGAGACAGGGGTCCTGGGGACAATCAACGTCACCGGGAGGCTGCTGGGGAGAAGCTCTGACCCTCGCCCCAGGGTATGAGGGCTCCCAACTCAGCACTCAGCAGTTACAGAAGAAGGGTCTGCACCCTCAGCACTCCAAGAATGAGGAACGGGACAAAAGGCAGAGGAGGGGTTTGTCCCCAGCAAAGCCCATTAAAAATCCCTGGGAGATAAAAATAGAATCTGGGCAATAAAGTCAAGTCTAACCTTTTTTATCCTTTGTGCTTTGTCTAATTTCACGTGCTCCTAGGGTCCCGCATGCAGAGGTTCCACACCCGGCACTTCAGACCAGATTTCCTAGTGCAGAATGGCTGGGTCAACACCTCAGCTCCTGGGGCCCAGTGCAGACTCCACGATATAGAGCCTGAGCTACAGCCAACCCGGCCCTCGAGAGCTCCGCCGCCTCCCTCCCTCCCACTGACTCTGACAGGATCTCTACACAGCAGCCCAGCCCACAGCCCACGGGGTAGTGCATGCTCTCACCTCTCCATTGTCTGATCAAAATATAAAGTTTCCTTTGCTTGTGAACCAAACTCAGTCTCGATCTGTTGGCCCCAATGACACTGGGCAGGGGGACACTCGTTGGGGTCCACTCTGGAGGATCAGTAACAGAAATTGAGACTATTGTAACCTCAATGAACAGATGTGTGAGCCAAACTGTAGTTAACATAGAACAGTGTATAAGGCTCGGGTAAAATAAGATGTTTTTAACACTTCCATTTGATATTTCCATCACTTTTTATAAGCAAGTTCAGTGAAAAGGTTTGTCTTATTTGTCAGGTCAATATTAGAGAAACGAAGTGATTTCTTTCCAAGGATGTACATCTAATAATCTTGGTTAAACCTTCAATCTTGTTTTAAATGCTTTTCCATTGAAAATGATACCTCTCTTTCAGCTCCCCCATTTCTGAGAAGTATAAAATCTTATAATTTATTATTACCAAAGGGGAAAGGTGGGAGGAGGGATAAATTAACAGTTTGGAATTAACACATACACACTGCTATGTATAAAATAGATCATCAACAAGGAACTACTGTATAGCACAGGGAACTACACTCAACATTTTGCAATAACCTATAAGGGGAAATAATCTGAAAAAGAACAGATATTTTTATTGACATCATCTATCAATGACAGTTAAAGTGTAGCCTAAGGGAAGCTGGTGGTGAGTGCTTCTGACCCTGAAGACTTCAATCATCTAAAGTTTGGACTCTGCCTACTTCCCAAGGCCCTTAATGAACATATGTGTAGCCGTAGCTTAAAAACTTCCCCAGTTTGGGTTTCGGGGAGACACTGATTTTGAAAAAGCCCTGGTGTTCTCCTTACATGAATGGGACTCTTCCTACTGCTAAAACATGTCTGTCACACCCAGAGGATGGTATACCGTCTGATCGGGAAGAGTTTGGAAAAGGCATCTCATCTCCTCATCTCCTGGTGCTCGGGTTCACCCCTCCAGCGTCTTTACTAACAGTCTCCCCACTTGGAGATGTCAGCACTGTCAACATCCTGTTGCGTACAGTTTGGAATTTGTCCAGAGGATGAAGCGGAAGGATGAGGAACAAAGAGAGACAAGTCCTAGGTGTTCAGACAGGCACATGTCACTCTAATTTCCAATCAGGAAGACGAATTGACCAAAGGCTAGGGTTGCCCATGGAAACAGTATAGGGCTTGAGGAAATCCCGCTGCTTTGTGGCCAGTTCCCATAAACACAAGTTGAACAATGGAACTCAGGGGCAGTAAAATTCACAAAACTGCAGAGTTGAAAATATCCATCACTGAAAAATGTCTTGAGGAAAGTCAGAGAAAAGGACTTGTAAGCAAGGGAGAATGGCAGGAAAGGGATTTGAGGAGGTAGAAAGGACTCGCCATTAAGCACAAGAAAAGGAGCTGAACATTGCCAACATTGCAGTTGGCCAAAAAGGGTGTATGCGTTTTTTTCTGTATATATTCAAGAAAAGGGCATACACTTTTTTAGCCAACCAAACAGGTGGGCACTGGAAGTCAATACTACAAAAGATATCACTTTGCATCAGTCAGAAGAGCCATCCTCATAAAGCGTAAACAACAGAAATGCAGGACAGGGCAAGGAGAAGAGGGAGCCCTGTGAGACTTATAGTGGAAATGTATATTGCCAACGGCCATTCTGGAGAAGTGTATTGTGTTTACTAAAGCATCTAAAAAATGAGCTACAGAGCATAGGGCACTTGCACTCATGGGCGTATATCTTGGGAAAAACAAAAATCGAGAGGACACAGGCACCCCAATGTTTACCCCCTCTCTGTTTAAAAGATCCTCGACTAGGATATAACTTAAATGTCTCTGGAGGGAAAAAATAGATAGAGATGTGGTACTTAGGTAGAGTGGAATATTATTCAGCCTGGAAATCAATGAAATATGGCCAGTTGTAACAACTCCAGAGGAGTTACGTATGATCATTCTAAGTGACAGAATTCAAAAAGAAAAAGACACATATCATAAGATATCACTTAAAGGTGGAATCCAAAATGGCTACACATGAAATAAATTACAAAACAAAAACATAGTCAAATATGTAGAAAACACGCATAAGGCTGCTAAACGGGAAAGGTGGGGAGGGGTGAGGCATCATCCAGGAGGTTGAAATTAGCAAAGATACCATTCCAAATACCAAACTGATAATCAACAAGGCCTACACGGTAGCTAAAAGAACTGCACTCAGCACACTCAAGTCACCGGAAAAGAATATATACGACTGGTAAGAATCTGAAAAAGAATTTATTGATGTCTCTCTGTACGTGAATCAAGTGGATGTACAGCAGCAAGAAACAGAGCTTGGAAAATCAGCTGTAACCAATATAGTAATAAATTGAAAAAAATAAACGACAGAGAGACAGAGAAAACCTCTTACAACTTTTCCTCAGGGACGGTGATGCAACATGGATTGAACACATCTAGACCCACAGCAGGATGAGACATAAGGCTGGAAACTGTTTGCACTAAGAGAAATGTGAGGTTGGGTGAGGAAATGCACACCCTTTAAAGTAATACTACCTGGTACCCATTCAATGGGTCCCAAATCTGCAGGTTCAAGGGATCTTCCTACAGCTAAAACATGCATGGAAAACCCAGAGGACTGTACACCATGTGATCGGGAGATGTGTCTAAAATGCACCTCATTTATCCTCTCCTGGTGCTCCTGTTCACCATTCCAGCCACGTTACTTAGAATCTCCCCACGTGGAGAATCAGCACATTTCAAATTCTGTTTCACACATTTTGCAAATTGTGAGGAGGATGAACGGGAAGAGGGGGAACCAATGAGAGAATAGTTGTAGGGGTTTGGACGGGCACATATCACTCTAATTTCCCATTAAGAATAAGAATTAAAGAAAGGCTCAGCCTGCCTCGCCGGAGCCAAAATAGGGCCTGAAGCAATCCTGCGGGTTTGAGGCCAGCTCACAAAAGAGCAACTTAAAAATGGAGCTCAGGGTCACTGCAATTCACAAACCTGCAGAGTTATAAATGAAAACTAACGTCCAAAAATATGTTGAGGTAAGGCAAAGAAGAGGATCTGAATGCAAGACAGAATTGCAAGAAACAGATTTCAAGAGATAGATTGGACTCGTCTTTCACGCACATGAAAAGCGGCAGAATTTCGACAATGATGCAGTTGGCCCAAAAGGGCGTATGCGTTTTTTCCTGATTATATCCAGGAAAAAACGCATACGCACTTTATGGGCAACGAAGCAAGCAAGCAATGCAAATGTGCACAACAAAGAAGTCTCACTTCCCACCGGTCAAAAGGGCCATCCTAAAAAATTGTAAAAACCAGAAATGCAGGACAGGCCATGGAGAACAGGGAGCCTTTATACGCTGATGGGCAGTGTGTGAACTGCCGAGAGCCACTCTGGAGAAGTGTATGGTGGTTCCTAAATCATCTAAAAAACAGAGCTACAGAGCATAGGACACTTCCAATCATGGGAGTATATCTAGGGAAGTCTAAAAATCAACAAGACACAAGCACACCACAGTTTAGGGCTACTCTGTTTACAAGAACCTCAACTTCAGTACACCTTAAATATCCCAGGAAAGAGAACAATGGATAAAGAAGATGTGGTACTTATGTACAATGGAATATCTCTTCACCATGAAATCAATGTAATAAGGCTAGTAGAAGGATAAAGAGTGGATTTAGGTCCGATAATACTACTTGAAATAAGTCAAACAGAAAAAGAAACATATCATAAGATATCACTTATAGAGGGAGGGTAAATATGGCTGCACAAGAAATGAATTACAGAACAGAACAGTGTCTCACATTTAGAAAACACACTTATGTCAGCTTAAGGGGAAAGGAGAGGTGGGGTGATGCATAAAACCAGAGTTTGAAATTAGCACAGATACCGTTCAATAAACGAAATAGGTATTAGACAAGATCTACACCTTGCTCAATGAACTGGCCTCAACACACCCTATACACCGCAGAGAAATATATCTGAGTAATAAGAATCTTAAAACCCATGTATTGATATATCTCCATAAGGGAATCAAGTGTGTGCAGAGCGGCACAAACACAGCAGTGAAAATGAGCTAAACCCCATTATAGAAATAAATTTTAAAAACAAAACGCTGAAACAATGAAAGAGAGAAAAATTCTTACAAAATTCGCTCAGGGGCTGTGATGCAACCTGGATTGACCACATATAAACCCACAGCTGGATAAGACATAAGGCTGGACACTTGGGGCTGAGAGGATTGGTGAGCTTTGGTGAGCAACTGCCGAAAGTTTAATGCAATACTTCATGCTACTCATTCCAAGGGTCCCAACACTCCAGGTTGAAGGGAATCTTCCTACAGCTAAACCATGCTTGGGAAACCCAGCGACTGGTATACCATATGATCGGGAATGATTTCTAAAACACACCTCATTTTTCCTCTCCTGGGGCTCCGGATCGACATTCCAGCCGCTTTACTAACAACATCCCCACATGGAGAGTCAATGCCTTTAAGTTCTGGTATCGCACAGTCTGCAGTTAGTGCGGAGGATGAATGGGAATAGGGGGAACCAGTGAGAAACTAGCTGTAGCGGTTTCAATGGGCACATGTCACTCTAATTTCACATCAGTAAGAAGAATTAACCAAAGGCACAGCAAGGTGCCCCAGAAGAAAAATAGAGCTTCAAGGAATCCTGTGGTTATGAGGCAAGATCACAAAAATAAGAGCTGAAAAATGGAGCTAAGGGCCACTGCAATTCAAAAACATGCAGAGTTATAAAGGCCAACTATTTTCAAAAAATATATTGAGGTAAGGCTATGAAGACGCATTGAAAGCAAGGCAGAATTACAGGAAACCGATTTCAGGAGGTACACTGGAATTGCATTGAAAACATATGAAGAGAGTCAGAACCTCGACAATGATGCACTTGGCCAAAAAGGGCGTATGTGTTTTTTCCTGAATATAGTCAGGAAAAAACGCATACACACTTTTTGGCCAACCAAGCAAGCTTGCAAAGGAAATCTGCACTACAATGAAGTCTCACTTTCCCCTGGTCAAAAGGGCCATCTGAAAAAAGTGTAAAATCCATAAAGGCACGACAGGCCATGGAGAACTGGGAGCCTTCTTCTGCTGATGGGCGGGATGTAAATTGCCAACAGCCACTCTGGAGAAGTGTATGGTGTTTCCTGAAACATCTAAAAAACAAAGCAACAGAGCCTAGGGCACTTCCACTTATGGTCCTATAGCTTAGGGAAATTAAAATCAAAAAGACACAGCCACCCCAAAGTTTGGGATGGCTCTGTTTACAAGAACCTCATATACGGTACAAGTTCAATATCGCAGAAAGTGAAAAATGGATAAAGAAGTTGTGGTACTTATGTACAATGCAATATCACTCAGCAATGAAATCTATGTCATCAGGCCCGTAGCAGCATAATGAGTGGATTAAGTACGATGAATCTAACTGAAATAAGTCACACAGAGAAAGAAACATCATAAGATATCACTAATACACGGAATGTAAACTTGGCTACACAGGAACTGAATTCCAAAACAGAACAGGGTCTCAAATTTAGAAAACCAACTTATGCTTGCTTAAGGGGAAAGGTGAGTTGGGGTGCTGCATAAAACCAGAGATTGAAATGAGCACAGATAAAGTTCTATAAGCCAAATATGGAATAGACAAGAGCTACTCCTTGCTCAACGAAATGGACTCAACACCCCATATTCAACGCCTAGGAATATACCTGCCTAGTAAGAATCATAAAAGCTATGGATTTATATATCTCTGTAAGAGAATCAAGAGTGTGTACAGCGGCATTAAAGCAGTGAAAATCAGCTAAATCCCATATTAAAAATAAATTTCTTAAACAAAACACAATGACAGTGAAATAGAGAGCAATACTTAAGTAATTCATTCAATGCTTCTGAGGCAACCTGCATTTACCATATCTACACCCAGAGCTGGGTGACACATAAGGCTGGACACTTGGGGCTCATAAGATTGGTGAGGTTCGGTGAGCAAATGCAGACCCTTTGAAGTCATATTGCATGGTACCCATTCCATGGGTCTCAACTCTCCAGGTTTAAGGGATTCTTCCTTCAGCTAAAACATGCATGTGGAATCCAGAGTATGATCCACCGTGTGATCGAGAACCGTGTTCAAATGTGTCTCACTTTTTGTTCCCTGGTACTCGGGTGCAACATTCCAGACGCTTTACTAACACTCTCCTCACTTGGAGAGTGAGTGCCTTTAACCTCCTGTTTGGTCCAGTTTGTAATTTCTGCGGAAGATGAACAGGAATAGGGAGAACCAATGAGAGACTAGCTGGAGGTGTCTGGACGGGCAAATTTAACTCTCATTTCCCACAGGGAAGAGGAATAAACCAAAGGCTCAGCATGCCGTGCTGGAACCAGATTAGGGCCTGAAGCTATCCTGCAGTGTTGCGGCCAGGTCACAAGAAAGCGAGTTGAAGAAAGGAGCTCAGGGGCACTGTAATTCACAAACCTGCAGATTTATAAATGACAGCTATTGTCCGAAAATATACTGAAGTAGGGCTGCCAAGAGGACTTGAATGCGGGGCAGAATTGCAGGAAACCGATTTTAGGAGGAATCGGAATTGGATTGCATTTAAAACACAGGAAAAGAGGCAGAATGTCGACAATGATGCACTTGGCCAAAAAGGGCGTATGCGTTTTTTCCTGAATATATTCAGGAAAAAACGCATACGCCCTTTTTGGCCAACCAAGCAAGCTTGCAAAGTAAATCGGCACTACAATGAAGTCTCACTTCCCCCCATTCAAAAGGGCCATCTGAAAAAAGTGTAAAATCCAGAAAGGCAGGACAGGCCATGGAGAACTGGGAGCCTTGTTATGCTGATGGGCGGGATGTAAATTGCCAACAGCCACTTGGTAGAAGTGTATGGTGTTTCCTGAAACATCTAGAAAACAAAGCAACAGAGCCTAGGGCACTTCCACTTATGGTCCTATAGCTTAGGGAAATTAAAATCAAAAAGACACAGCCACCCCAAAGTTTGGGACTCCTCTGTTTACAAGAACCTCGTTTACCGTACAAGTTCAATATAACAGAAAGTGAAAAATGGATAAAGAACCTGTGGTCCTTACGAACAATTCAGTATCACTCAGCAATGAAATCTATGTCATCAGGCCCTTAGCAGCACAATGAGTGGATTCAGGTATGATGATTCTAACTGAAATAAGTCACGCAGAAAAAGAAACATCATAAGATATCAGTAATACACGGAATGTAAACTTGGCTACACAGGAACTGAATTACAGAACAGAACAGGGTCTCAAATTTAGAAAACCAACTTATGCTTGCTTAAGGGTAAAGGTGAGTTGGGGTGCTGCATAAAACCAGAGACTGAAATGAGCACAGATAAAGTTCCTTAAGCCAAATATGGAATAGACAAGAGCTACTCCGTGCTCTACGAAATGGACTCAACACCGCACATTAAATGCCTAAGAATGTACCTGACTAGTAAATATCTTAAAACCTATGGATTGCTATGTCTCCGAAAGAGAATCAAGCATGTGTACAGGGGCATAAACGCAGCAGTGATAGGATTGGAGAGGTTCGGTGAGCAAATGAAGACCCTTTGAAGTCATATTGCATGGTACCCATTCCACAGGTTTCAACTACCCAGGTTTAAGGTATTCTTCCTTCAGCTAAAACATGCATGTGGAACCTAGAGTATGATCAACCATGTGATCGGGAGACGTGTTCAAATATGTCTCAGTTTTCGTACCCTGGTACTCGGGTGCAACATTCCAGATGCTTTACTAACACTCTCCCGACTTGGAGAGTCAGTCCCTTTAACCTCCTTTTTGGCCCAGTTTGCAATTTCTGCGGAAGATGAACAGGAATAGCGAGAACCAATGAGAGACTAGCTGGAGGTGTCTGGACGGGCAAATTTAACTCTCATTTCCCACCAGGAAGAGGAATTAACCAAAGGCTCAGCGTGCCATGCCGGAACCAGATTAGGGCCTGAAGCCATCCTGCGGTGTTGCGGCCAGCTCACAAGAAAGCGAGTTGAAGAAAGGAGCTCAGGGGCACTGTAATTCACAAACCTGCAGAGTTATAAATGACAGCTATCGTCCAAAAATATACTGAAGTAAGGCTGCCAAGAGGACTTGAAAGCGGGGCAGAATTGCAGGAAACCGATTTCAGGAGGTAGACTGGAATTGCATTGAAAGCATAGGAAAAGAGGCAGAACGTCCACAATGATGCACTTGGCCAAAAAGGGCGTATGCGTTTTTTGCTGAATATATTCAGGAAAAAACGCATACACACTTTTTGGCCAACCAAGCAAACTTGCAAAGGAAATCTGCACTACAATGAAGTCTCACTTCCCCCCGGTCAAAAGGGCCATCTGAAAAAAGTGTAAAATCCAGAAAGGCAGGACAGGCCATGGAGAACTGGGAGCCTTGTTATGCTGATGGGCGGGATGTAAATTGCCAACAGACACTCGGGAGAAGTGTATGGTGTTTCCTGAAACATCTAGAAAACAAAGCAACAGAGCCTAGGGCACTTCCACTTATGGTCCTATAGCTTAGGGAAATTAAAATCAAAAAGACACAGCCACCCCAAAGTTTGGGACTCCTCTGTTTACAAGAACCTCGTTTACCGTACAAGTTCAATATCACAGCAAGTGAAAAATGCATAAAGAATTTGTGGTACTTACGTACAATGCAGTATCACTCAGCAATGAAATCTATGTCATCAGGCCCGTAGCAGCATAATGAGTGGATTCAGGTACGGTGATTCTAACTGAATTGAGTCACACAGAAAAAGAAACATCATAAGATATCACTAATACACGGAATGTAAACTTGGTTACACAGGAACTGAATTCCAAAACAGAACAGGGTCTCAAATTTAGAAAAGCAACTTATGCTTGCTTAAGGGGAAAGGTGAGTTGGGGTGCTGCATAAAACAAGAGATTGAAATGAGCACAGATAAAGTTCCTTAAGCCAAATATGGAATAGACAAGAGCTACTCCTTGCTCAACGAAATGGACTCAACACCCCATATTAAACGCCTAAGAATGTACCTGACTAGTAAGTATCTTAAAACCTATGGATTGCTATGTCTCCGAAAGTGAATCAAGCATGTGTACAGGGGCATAAACGCAGCAGTGATAGGATTGGAGAGGTTCGGTGAGCAAATGAAGACCCTTTGAAGTCATATTGCATGGTACCCATTCCACGGGTCTCAACTCTCCAGGTTTAAGGTATTCTTCCTTCAGCTAAAACATGCATGTGGAACCCAGAGTATGATCAACCGTGTGATCGGGAGACGTGTTCAAATATGTCTCACTTTTCGTCCCCTGGTACTCGGGTGCAACATTCCAGACGCTTTACTAACACTCTCCCCACTTGGAGAGTCAGTGCCTTTAACCTCCTGTTTGGTCCAGTTTGCAATTTCTGCGGAAGATGAACAGGAATAGGGAGAACCAATGAGAGACTAGCTGGAGGTGTCTGGACGGGCAAATTTAACTCTCATTTCCCACCAGGAAGAGGAATTAAGCAAAGGCTCAGCGTGCCATGCCGGAACCAGATTAGGGCCTGAAGCCATCCTGCGGTGTTGCGGACAGCTCACCAGAAAGCGAGTTGAAGAAAGGAGCTCAGGGGCACTGTAATTCACAAACCTGCAGAGTTATAAATGACAGCTATCGTCCAAAAATATACTGAAGTAAGGCTGCCAAGAGGACTTGAATGCGGGGCAGAATTGCAGGAAACCGATTTCAGGAGGTAGACTGGAATTGCATTGAAAGCATAGGAAAAGAGGCAGAACGTCCACAATGATGCACTTGGCCAAAAAGGGCGTATGCGTTTTTTCCTGAATATATTCAGGAAAAAACGCATACGCACTTTTTGGCCAACCAAGCAAGCTTGCAAAGGAAATCTGCACTACAATGAAGTCTCACTTCCCCCCGGTCAAAAGGGCCATCTGAAAAATGTGTAAAATCCAGAAAGGCAGGACAGGCCATGGAGAACTGGGAGCCTTGTTATGCTGATGGGCGGGATGTAAATTGCCAACAGACACTCGGGAGAAGTGTATGGTGTTTCCTGAGACATCTAAAAAACAAAGTAACAGAGCCTAGGGCACTTCCACTTATGGTCCTATAGCTTAGGGAAATTAAAATCAAAAAGACACAAGCACCCCAAAGTTTGGGGTCCCTCTGTTTACAAGAACCTCGTTTACAGTACAAGTTCAACATCGCAGCAAGTGAAAAATGGATAAAGAAGTTGTGGTATTTACTTACAAAGCAATATCACTCAGCAATGAAATCTATGTCATCAGGCCCGTAGCAGCATAATGAGTGGATTCAGGTACGATGATTCTAACTGAAATAAGTCACACAGAAAAAGAAACATCATAAGATATCAGTAATACACGGAATGTAAACTTGGCTACACAGGAACTGAATTCCAAAACAGAACAGGGTCTCAAGTTTAGAAAACCAACTTAAGCCTGCTTAAGGGGGAATGTGAGTTGGGGTGCTGCATAAAAGCAGAGTTTGAAATTAGCACAGATACCGTTCCATAAGCCAAATATGTAATAGACAAGACCTACCCCTTGCTCAACGAAATGGATTCAACAATGAGGTATCACCTCACACCTGGTAGTATAGGCATCATAGAAAATCTACAAACAAAAAATGCTGGAAAGGGTGTGGAGAAAAGGAACCCTCTTCCACTATTGTTGGGAATATAAATTGATACAGTCATTATGGAGAACAATATGGAATTTCTTAAGAAACTAACAATAGAATTACCATATGATACAGCAATCCCAGTACTGGACATATACCCAGACAAAACCATAAATCAAAAAGAGTCATTCACCGCAATGTTCATTGCATCACTATTTACAATATCGAGGTAATGTAAGCAACCTAAATGCTCACAGACAGACGAATGCATAAAGCTGTGGTACATATATAAAATGGAATATTACTAAGCCATGAAAAGGAATGAAATTGGGTCATTTGTAGAGACGTCGATGGATCTAGAGACTGTCATACAGAGTGAAGTAAGTCAGAAAGAGAAAAACAAATCTTGTATATTCATGCATATATGTGGAACCTAGAAAAACTGTACAGATTAACCATTTTGCAAGGCATAAATAGAGCAACAGATGTAGACAACAAACGTATGGACAACAAGGGGGGAAAGCTGTTGGGGGGGTGGTGGTGGGAGGAGTTGAGAGACTGGGATTGGCATGTATACATTTATATGTATAAAATAGATAACCAATAAGAACCTGCTGTATAAAAATATAAAATAAAATTCAAAATTAAAAAGAAATAAAATTTAAAAAATAAAACAGAAAAAACAATTATTCCCTGCACATACATGTATTCATATGAATAAATTATTTCCATGCTTATATCTGTAAATACAAAAAAGAGGAATAAAATCTACCTTGAACCAAAAACGAAAAAGAGAAAAAAAACACAGAACCCACCAGTTACACAGAGGAAAACCGTATCAGGGCACTTGCTCCAGTTGTAAACAATTCTGAAGTTGGTCAGTGGTGGGGAATCGTCTCCCATTCAGCCAGCAGCCCCCACGCAACAAGCGTCCTCATTGCAAAGCTGGGGCACCGTGCCGAGGCATCTGTGAGTAAACGTGAGCTGAGCCCCAGGCCAGTTGCTGCTGAACTATTCCCACCCGTCCCAGGTAAAACACCTGAATATATACAAGGACTTGAAAGCCTAGAGGAAGGGCCATAGAGCCACACGAGTGACAGCATGCCGGCCGACTTGGTGCCTGCAGGCCAGCCAGGATGGTCCTGGCCCTGGGTGCTCTTCTGGAAGATTTCCATTTCCCTGCCTGAGATACCCGTCCTGTCCCTGCCCCCACTGCTTTTTTCCTTCCTCACCTCTGCCCAGGGAGAAATTCCAGCAGCAGGTATGGGTGACACATCCTCTTCTTTAGCAGGTGGCAGCCTGGCAACTGCTGCAGAAAGTCCAGCAGAGCCCCACTCACACTGGGCCACCCACAAAGCCGTGGCCTCTCACTCCCTCCCACCAGCCCAGCCCCGAGACTGCTGACAGGGCAGAGAAAATGGTGTCAGGCACGGCTGCAGGGGCTCTTGCTGCCTGGAGTGGTATTTATATTGATCTCAACCCAGGCACACCTGGGGAGGGCTGGCCGGCACGGTAAGGCTGCCCAGGTCAGCCAATCATCACCCCTCAGGGGCTCAAAGTTGCAGAAAATGGAACTTGCTGAACCGGCCAGGTCCAAGGAACAGGTGTGGGCTCCTGAGAGTCAGGATAGACAAGAGGCTGCAGCTTTGGCTTGTTTTCTAATCATTTTATCTGGCCCATGAGTGGGAGACAACTTCAAGAAAACCCTCTCCTAATGAGAGGAACCCAGGAGTCAGGGAGAGGAGGGGTGGGTGGTGGTTGGAGACAGAGGCCTGGTGCCCCGGGTGCAGTGGAAGTCTCTGGAAGACCAGGTGGAGGGAGGCCTCACGGAGTGATGCCCAGGGTCACAGACCTGTCGCAGCTGCTGTTTGTTAGTTCAAGTCCTGCTCTGAGGTGCTCTGTGTCAGCTCTGAGCGACAGGTGAGCTGGGGGTGCTCTGCAATGAGGGCTATGTGCACGGTTCCTGTGTGCCCAGCCCTGCCACGGTACCTGCAAGGGTAGCTCTGTATCCTGGGAGGGGCCTGACCACGAGAGCCCCGTGGGCTGGGGTGGGGGTGGGGTACCTGCCCAGGTGAGCTCCATATTCTGCGATTGGTCTGACCACGAGAGACCCATGGGCTGCTGGGGACCTGGTAAAGGATGTCAGGACAGTCAGTGAAGCCACCAAGGATATACCTCCAGTTGCTCCTAATTCCTACACCCTGCTGGTCATTCTACCAACCACCAGGACATGGTATTCTGTATTAGTCTTCAATGATGCCTTCTTTTGTATTCCATTAGTCCCAGAGTCACAAGAAATTTTGCCTTGTGAGTGGCAGGACTCAACATACAACTAAAACAATACTTCCGGGCCGTCTGGCCCCAAGGGTGCAAAAATTCCCACACCATCTTTGGGGAAAGCTTAGCTAAAGACCTAAAAGTTCTGCCTCTGGAAAAGGAAACCCTCCTTCAATATGCAGACGACATTCTGATCGCCAGCCCTACTAAGGAGGCCTCTGAACTACCAAGCCAATAAAGGATAGAAGTTGTCCAAGAAAAAGCTCAAATATCACAGACTGCAGTGACCTGCCTGGGCTTCATTCTCACAGAAGGTCGGAGAAGCCCATCCCAGGAAAGAGAAGAAACCGTTTTCAGCCTTACCCCTTTCTAAAACAAGAAGACAGCTTAGGGGTTCCTGGGGAGGCCAGGGTTTGCTGCTTCTGGATCCCTAACTACAGTCTACTAGCTGGGCCTCTATATGAAACACTGAAAGGAAAAGATGATGATCCTTTTGAATAGAATCCAGAAGTGGCCTTTCAAGAATGGAAAGAGCAGTCAATTCAGACCCTTGCCCTGGAACTCCTTAATTTAGCTAAACCCTTTGACCTTTACATTCCCGGTGAAAGGTGAATCACCATTGGAGAATTAGTGCAAAAACTGGGACCACTTGAAATGGAACAATGCAAGAATGCCATCCAGGTAGGATAAACTACGGTCACTAAGGGGCTTGGCCCACTGCCACATCTGGCCAAGATACTGGCGGTATCTAAAAACCTGGAAATCAGCAGCCCAAAAGGCCACCTCCCTCCTAAGGGAAAAGGACCCCACGTGGTGATCCTAACCACCAACCATGCCCTGAAGTTGCAGGGTTTGCTCCGTGGGCACACCGACCTCGAGTGAGGAGGCCCTCCAACTCCAACATCCAGAGAGATAACCGGGGGCAACAGGGCACCATGACGACTCGTGTGAACATCACTTGACCTGGAGTTTCTCTCATAAAACAACAAGAGTGTGTCCCAAAAGAGTAGACTACTGCTTGCAGGACTTACTGCACCCAGAGGGGAGCTAATAATCTTGGCGGGGGAACAGTATACCACACTGTCACCATAGAAAAGCCTACAGACACCGTGATGATGGTGGCCAATAAGACCGGCTGGACTCCTGTTTACTTCAAAAGGCTGTTGACTCAGTGGCCATCATGGTCCTTGATCACCACTGACCCTGGACTGTCTGGGAGTTGAGCGGGCAGGGCTCTGACACCTGGTGCTGTTTGTACGTTAATTCAGGGGCCTAATTGAAGAAAGCGCAGACTACTGGTCAGAGCATCTAGGCTGGCAGAAACGGTCAGCCTAAGGTGGCCGAACAAATGTGGGGCGGGGTGAAACCGGCCCCCACAGCGTCTCTGCACATCTCTTTCCTGGACCCTTAAAGGTCATTAGAATCTATAACACTTCCAATGCTGGTGCTCAGGCGGACGAGCAGGGAGACAGGGGTCCTGGGGACAATCAACGTCACCGGGAGGCTGCTGGGGAGAAGCTCTGACCCTCGCCCCAGGGTATGAGAGCTCCCAACTCAGCACTCAGCAGTTACAGAAGAAGGGTCTGCACCCTCAGCACTCCAAGAATGAGGAACGGGACAAAAGGCAGAGGAGGGGTTTGTCCCCAGCAAAGCCCATTAAAAATCCCTGGGAGATAAAAATAGAATCTGGGCAATAAAGTCAAGTCTAACCTTTTTTATCCTTTGTGCTTTGTCTAATTTCACGTGCTCCTAGGGTCCCGCATGCAGAGGTTCCACACCCGGCACTTCAGACCAGATTTCCTAGTGCAGAATGGCTGGGTCGACACCTCAGCTCCTGGGGCCCAGTGCAGACTCCACGATATAGAGCCTGAGCTACAGCCAACCCGGCCCTCGAGAGCTCCGCCACCTCCCTCCCTCCCACTGACTCTGACAGGATCTCTACACAGCAGCCCAGCCCACAGCCCACGGGGTAGTGCATGCTCTCACCTCTCCATTCTCTGAGCAAAATATAAAATTTCCTTTGCTTGTGAACCAAACTCAGTCTCGATCTGTTGGCCCCAATGACACTGGGCAGGGGGACACTCGTTGGGGTCCACTCTGGAGGATCAGTAACAGAAATTGAGACTATTGTAACCTCAATGAACAGATGTGTGAGCCAAACTGTAGTTAACATAGAACAGTGTATAAGGCTCGGGTAAAATAAGATGTTTTTAACACTTCCATTTGATATTTCCATCACTTTTTATAAGCAAGTTCAGTGAAAAGGTTTGTCTTATTTGTCAGGTCAATATTAGAGAAACGAAGTGATTTCTTTCCAAGGATGTACATCTAATAATCTTGGTTAAACCTTCAATCTTGTTTTAAATGCTTTTCCATTGAAAATGATACCTCTCTTTCAGCTCCCCCATTTCTGAGAAGTATAAAATCTTATAATTTATTATTACCAAAGGGGAAAGGTGGGAGGAGGGATAAATTAACAGTTTGGAATTAACACATACACACTGCTATGTATAAAATAGATCATCAACAAGGAACTACTGTATAGCACAGGGAACTACACTCAACATTTTGCAATAACCTATAAGGGGAAATAATCTGAAAAAGAATAGATATTTTTATTGACATCATCTATCAATGACAGTTAAAGTGTAGCCTAAGGGAAGCTGGTGGTGAGTGCTTCTGACCCTGAAGACTTCAATCATCTAAAGTTTGGACTCTGCCTACTTCCCAAGGCCCTTAATGAACATATGTGTAGCCGTAGCTTAAAAACTTCCCCAGTTTGGGTTTCGGGGAGACACTGATTTTGAAAAAGCCCTGGTGTTCTCCTTACATGAATGGGACTCTTCCTACTGCTAAAACATGTCTGTCACACCCAGAGGATGGTATACCGTCTGATCGGGAAGAGTTTGGAAAAGGCATCTCATCTCCTCATCTCCTGGTGCTCGGGTTCACCCCTCCAGCGTCTTTACTAACAGTCTCCCCACTTGGAGATGTCAGCACTGTCAACATCCTGTTGCGTACAGTTTGGAATTTGTCCAGAGGATGAAGCGGAAGGATGAGGAACAAAGAGAGACAAGTCCTAGGTGTTCAGACAGGCACATGTCACTCTAATTTCCAATCAGGAAGACGAATTGACCAAAGGCTAGGGTTGCCCATGGAAACAGTATAGGGCTTGAGGAAATCCCGCTGCTTTGTGGCCAGTTCCCATAAACACAAGTTGAACAATGGAACTCAGGGGCAGTAAAATTCACAAAACTGCAGAGTTGAAAATATCCATCACTGAAAAATGTCTTGAGGAAAGTCAGAGAAAAGGACTTGTAAGCAAGGGAGAATGGCAGGAAAGGGATTTGAGGAGGTAGAAAGGACTCGCCATTAAGCACAAGAAAAGGAGCTGAACATTGCCAACATTGCAGTTGGCCAAAAAGGGTGTATGCGTTTTTTTCTGTATATATTCAAGAAAAGGGCATACACTTTTTTAGCCAACCAAACAGGTGGGCACTGGAAGTCAATACTACAAAAGATATCACTTCGCATCAGTCAGAAGAGCCATCCTCATAAAGCGTAAACAACAGAAATGCAGGACAGGGCAAGGAGAAGAGGGAGCCCTGTGAGACTTATAGTGGAAATGTATATTGCCAACGGCCATTCTGGAGAAGTGTATTGTGTTTACTAAAGCATCTAAAAAATGAGCTACAGAGCATAGGGCACTTGCACTCATGGGCGTATATCTTGGGAAAAACAAAAATCGAGAGGACACAGGCACCCCAATGTTTACCCCCTCTCTGTTTAAAAGATCCTCGACTAGGATATAACTTAAATGTCTCTGGAGGGAAAAAATGGATAGAGATGTGGTACTTAGGTAGAGTGGAATATTATTCAGCCTGGAAATCAATGAAATATGGCCAGTTGTAACAACTCCAGAGGAGTTACGTATGATCATTCTAAGTGACAGAATTCAAAAAGAAAAAGACACATATCATAAGATATCACTTAAAGGTGGAATCCAAAATGGCTACACATGAAATAAATTACAAAACAAAAACATAGTCAAATATGTAGAAAACACGCATAAGGCTGCTAAACGGGAAAGGTGGGGAGGGGTGAGGCATCATCCAGGAGGTTGAAATTAGCAAAGATACCATTCCAAATACCAAACTGATAATCAACAAGGCCTACACGGTAGCTAAAAGAACTGCACTCAGCACACTCAAGTCACCGGAAAAGAATATATACGACTGGTAAGAATCTGAAAAAGAATTTATTGATGTCTCTCTGTACGTGAATCAAGTGGATGTACAGCAGCAAGAAACAGAGCTTTGAAAATCAGCTGTAACCAATATAGTAATAAATTGAAAAAAATAAACGACAGAGAGACAGAGAAAACCTCTTACAACTTTTCCTCAGGGACGGTGATGCAACATGGATTGAACACATCTAGACCCACAGCAGGATGAGACATAAGGCTGGAAACTGTTTGCACTAAGAGAAATGTGAGGTTGGGTGAGGAAATGCACACCCTTTAAAGTAATACTACCTGGTACCCATTCAATGGGTCCCAAATCTGCAGGTTCAAGGGATCTTCCTACAGCTAAAACATGCATGGAAAACCCAGAGGACTGTACACCATGTGATCGGGAGATGTGTCTAAAATGCACCTCATTTATCCTCTCCTGGTGCTCCTGTTCACCATTTCAGCCACGTTACTTAGAATCTCCCCACTTGGAGAATCAGCACATTTAAACTTCTGTTTCACACATTTTGCAAATTGTGAGGAGGATGAACGGGAAGAAGGGGAACCAATGAGAGAATAGTTGTAGGGGTTTGGACGGGCACATATCACTCTAATTTCCCATTAAGAATAAGAATTAAAGAAAGGCTCAGCCTGCCTCGCCGGAGCCAAAATAGGGCCTGAAGCAATCCTGCGGGTTTGAGGCCAGCTCACAAAAGAGCAACTTAAAAAATGGAGCTCAGGGTCACTGCAATTCACAAACCTGCAGAGTTATAAATGAAAACTAACGTCCAAAAATATGTTGAGGTAAGGCAAAGAAGAGGATCTGAATGCAAGACAGAATTGCAAGAAACAGATTTCAAGAGATAGATTGGACTCGTCTTTCACGCACATGAAAAGCGGCAGAATTTCGACAATGATGCAGTTGGCCCAAAAGGGCGTATGCGTTTTTTCCTGATTATATCCAAGAAAAAACGCATACGCACTTTATGGGCAACGAAGCAAGCAAGCAATGCAAATGTGCACAACAAAGAAGTCTCACTTCCCACCGGTCAAAAGGGCCATCCTAAAAAATTGTAAAAACCAGAAATGCAGGACAGGCCATGGAGAACAGGGAGCCTTTATACGCTGATGGGCAGTGTGTGACCTGCCAAGAGCCACTCTGGAGAAGTGTATGGTGGTTCCTAAATCATCTAAAAAACAGAGCTACAGAGCATAGGACACTTCCAATCATGGGAGTATATCTAGGGAAGTCTAAAAATCAACAAGACACAAGCACACCACAGTTTAGGGCTACTCTGTTTACAAGAACCTCAACTTCAGTACACCTTAAATATCCCAGGAAAGAGAACAATGGATAAAGAAGATGTGGTACTTATGTACAATGGAATATCTCTTCACCATGAAATCAATGTAATAAGGCTAGTAGAAGGATAAAGAGTGGATTTAGGTCCGATAATACTACTTGAAATAAGTCAAACAGAAAAAGAAACATATCATAAGGTATCACTTATAGAGGGAGGGTAAATATGGCTGCACAAGAAATGAATTACAGAACAGAACAGTGTCTCACATTTAGAAAACACACTTATGTCAGCTTAAGGGGAAAGGAGAGGTGGGGTGATGCATAAAACCAGAGTTTGAAATTAGCACAGATACCGTTCAATAAACGAAATAGGTATTAGACAAGATCTACACCTTGCTCAATGAACTGGCCTCAACACACCCTATACACCGCAGAGAAATATATCTGAGTAATAAGAATCTTAAAACCCATGTATTGATATATCTCCATAAGGGAATCAAGTGTGTGCAGAGCGGCACAAACACAGCAGTGAAAATGAGCTAAACCCCATTATAGAAATAAATTTTAAAAACAAAACGCTGAAACAATGAAAGAGAGAAAAATTCTTACAAAATTCGCTCAGGGGCTGTGATGCAACCTGGATTGACCACATATAAACCCACAGCTGGATAAGACATAAGGCTGGACACTTGGGGCTGAGAGGATTGGTGAGCTTTGGTGAGCAACTGCCGAAAGTTTAATGCAATACTTCATGCTACTCATTCCAAGGGTCCCAACACTCCAGGTTGAAGGGAATCTTCCTACAGCTAAACCATGCTTGGGAAACCCAGCGACTGGTATACCATATGATCGGGAAAGGTTTCTAAAACACACCTCATTTTTCCTCTCCTGGGGCTCCGGATCGACATTCCAGCCGCTTTACTAACAACATCCCCACATGGAGAGTCAATGCCTTTAAGTTCTGGTATCGCACAGTCTGCAGTTAGTGCGGAGGATGAATGGGAATAGGGGGAACCAGTGAGAAACTAGCTGTAGCGGTTTCAATGGGCACATGTCACTCTAATTTCACATCAGTAAGAAGAATTAACCAAAGGCACAGCAAGGTGCCCCAGAAGAAGAATAGAGCTTCAAGGAATCCTGTGGTTATGGGGCAAGATCACAAAAATAAGAGCTGAAAAATGGAGCTAAGGGCCACTGCAATTCAAAAACCTGCAGAGTTATAAAGGCCAACTATTTTCAAAAAATATATTGAGGTAAGGCTATGAAGAAGCATTGAAAGCAAGGCAGAATTGCAGGAAACCGATTTCAGGAGGTACACTGGAATTGCATTTAAAACATATGAAGAGAGTCAGAACCTCGACAGTGATGCACTTGGCCAAAAAGGGCGTATGTGTTTTTTCCTGAATATAGTCAGGAAAAAACGCATACACACTTTTTGGCCAACCAAGCAAGCTTGCAAAGGAAATCTGCACTACAATGAAGTCTCACTTTCCCCTGGTCAAAAGGGCCATCTGAAAAAAGTGTAAAATCCATAAAGGCACGACAGGCCATGGAGAACTGGGAGCCTTCTTCTGCTGATGGGCGGGATGTAAATTGCCAACAGCCACTCTGGAGAAGTGTATGGTGTTTCCTGAAACATCTAAAAAACAAAGCAACAGAGCCTAGGGCACTTCCACTTATGGTCCTATAGTTTAGGGAAATTAAAATCAAAAAGACACAGCCACCCCAAAGTTTGGGATGGCTCTGTTTACAAGAACCTCATATACGGTACAAGTTCAATATCGCAGAAAGTGAAAAATGGATAAAGAAGTTGTGGTACTTATGTACAATGCAATATCACTCAGCAATGAAATCTATGTCATCAGGCCCGTAGCAGCATAATGAGTGGATTAAGTACGATGAATCTAACTGAAATAAGTCACACAGAGAAAGAAACATCATAAGATATCACTAATACACGGAATGTAAACTTGGCTACACAGGAACTGAATTCCAAAACAGAACAGGGTCTCAAATTTAGAAAACCAACTTATGCTTGCTTAAGGGGAAAGGTGAGTTGGGGTGCTGCATAAAACCAGAGATTGAAATGAGCACAGATAAAGTTCTATAAGCCAAATATGGAATAGACAAGAGCTACTCCTTGCTCAACGAAATGGACTCAACACCCCATATTCAACGCCTAGGAATATACCTGCCTAGTAAGAATCATAAAAGCTATGGATTTATATATCTCTGTAAGAGAATCAAGAGTGTGTACAGCGGCATTAAAGCAGTGAAAATCAGCTAAATCCCATATTAAAAATAAATTTCTTAAACAAAACAAAATGACAGTGAAATAGAGAGCAATACTTAAGTTATTCATTCAAGGCCTCTGAGGCAACCTGCAGTTACCATATCTACACCCAGAGCTGGGTGACACATAAGGCTGGACACTTGGGGCTCATAAGATTGGTGAGGTTCAGTGAGCAAATGCAGACCCTTTGAAGTCATATTGCATGGTACCCATTCCATGGGTCTCAACTCTCCAGGTTTAAGGGATTCTTCCTTCAGCTAAAACATGCATGTGGAACCCAGAGTATGATCCACTGTGTGATCGAGAACCGTGTTCAAATGTGTCTCACTTTTCGTTCCCTGGTACTCGGGTGCAACATTCCAGACGCTTTACTAACACTCTCCTCACTTGGAGAGTGAGTGCCTTTAACCTCCTGTTTGGCCCAGTTTGCAATTTCTGCGGAAGATGAACAGGAATAGGGAGAACCAATGAGAGACTAGCTGGAGGTGTCTGGACGGGCAAATTTAACTGTCATTTCCCACAGGGAAGAGGAATAAACCAAAGGCTCAGCGTGCCGTTTCGGAACCAGATTAGGGCCTGAAGCCATCCTGCGGTGTTGCGGCCAGCTCACAAGAAAGTGAGTTGAAGAAAGGAGCTCAGGGGCACTGTAATGCACAAACCTGCAGAGTTATAAATGACAGCTATCGTCCAAAAATATACTGAAGTAAGGCTGCCAAGAGGACTTGAAAACGGGGCAGAATTGCAGGAAACCGATTTCAGGAGGTAGACTGGAATTGCATTGAAAGCATAGGAAAAGAGGCAGAGCGTCCACAATGATGCACTTGGCCAAAAAGGGCGTATGCGTTTTTTCCTGAATATATTCAGGAAAAAACGCATACGCCCTTTTTGGCCAACCAAGCAAGCTTGCAAAGGAAATCTGCACGACAATGAAGTCTCACATCCCTCCGGTCAAAAGGGCCATCTGAAAAAAGTGTAAAATCCAGAAAGGCAGGACAGGCCATGGAGAACTGGGAGCCTTGTTATGCTGATGGGCGGGATGTAAATTGCCAACAGCCACTTGGGAGAAGTGTATGGTGTTTCCTGAAACATCTAAAAAACAAAGCAACAGAGCCTAGGGCACTTCCACTTATGGTCCTATAGCTTAGGGAAATTTAAATCAAAAAGACACAGCCACCCCAAAGTTTGGAACGGCTCTGTTTACAAGAACCTCATTTACAGTACATGTTCAACATCGCAGAAAGTGAAAAATGGATAAAGAAGTTGTGGTATTTACTTACAAAGCAATATCACTCAGCAATGAAATCTATGTCATCAGGCCCTTAGCAGCACAATGAGTGGATTCAGGTATGATGATTCTAACTGAAATAAGTCACACAGAAAAAGAAACATCATAAGATATCAGTAATACACGGAATGTAACCTTGGCTACACAGGAACTGAATTACAGAACAGAACAGGGTCTCAAATTTAGAAAACCAACTTATGCTTGCTTAAGGGTAAAGGTGAGTTGGGGTGCTGCATAAAACCAGAGACTGAAATGAACACAGATAAAGTTCCTTAAGCCAAATATGGAATAGACAAGGGCTACTCCTTGCTCAATGAAATGGACTCAACACCGCACATTAAATGCCTAAGAATGTACCTGACTAGTAAATATCTTAAAACCTATGGATTGCTATGTCTACGAAAGAGAATCAAGCATGTGTACAGGGGCATAAACGCAGCAGTGATAGGATTGGAGAGGTTCGGTGAGCAAATGAAGACCCTTTGAAGTCATATTGCATGGTACCCATTCCACGGGTCTCAACTCTCCAGGTTTAAGGTATTCTTCCTTCAGCTAAAACATGCATGTGGAACCCAGAGTATGATCAACCGTGTGAACGGGAGACGTGTTCAAATATGTCTCAGTTTTCCTCCCCTGGTACTCAGGTGCAACATTCCAGACGCTTTACTAACACTCTCCCCACTTGGAGAGTCAGCGCCTTTAACCTCCTGTTTGGCCCAGTTTGCAATTTCTGTGGAAGATGAACAGGAATAGCGAGAACCAATGAGAGACTAGCTGGAGGTGTCTGGACGGGCAAATTTAACTCTCATTTCCCACCAGGAAGAGGAAATAACCAAAAGCTCAGCGTGCCGTGCCGGAACCAGATTAGGGCCTGAAGCCATCCTGCGGTGTTGCGGCCAGCTCACAAGAAAGCGAGTTGAAGAAAGGAGCTCAGGGGCACTGTAATGCACAAACCTGCAGAGTTATAAATGACAGCTATCGTCCAAAAATATACTGAAGTAAGGCTGCCAAGAGGACTTGAAAGCGGGGCAGAATTGCAGGAAACCGATTTCAGGAGGTAGACTGGAATTGCATTGAAAGCATAGGAAAAGAGGCAGAACGTCCACAATGATGCACTTGGCCAAAAAGTGCGTATGCGTTTTTTCCTGAATATATTCAGGAAAAAACGCATACGCCCTTTTTGGCCAACCAAGCAAGCTTGCAAAGGAAATCTGCACTACAATGAAGTCTCACTTCCCCCCGGTCAAAAGGGCCATCTGAAAAAAGTGTAAAATCCAGAAAGGCAGGACAGGCCATGGAGAACTGGGAGCCTTGTTATGCTGATGGGCGGGATGTAAATTGCCAACAGACACTCGGGAGAAGTGTATGGTGTTTCCTGAAACATCTAAAAAACAAAGCAACAGAGCCTAGGGCACATCCACTTATGGTCCTATAGCTTAGGGAAATTAAAATCAAAAAGACACAGCCACCCCAAAGTTTGGGACGCCTCTGTTTACAAGAACCTCGTTTACCATACAAGTTCAATATCACAGAAAGTGAAAAATGGATAAAGAACTTGTGGTACTTACGTACAATGCAGTATGACTCAGCAGTGAAATCTATGTCATCAGGCCCGTAGCAGCATAATGAGTGGATTCAGGTACGATGATTCTAACTGAAATAAGTCACACAGAAAAAGAAACATCATAAGATATCACTAATACACGGAATGTAAACTTGGTTACACAGGAACTGAATTCCAAAACAGAACAGGGTCTCAAATTTAGAAAACCAACTTATGCTTGCTTAAGGAGAAAGGAGAGTTGGGGTGCTGCATAAAACCAGAGATTGAAATGAGCACAGATAAAGTTCTTAAGCCAAATATGGAATAGACAAGAGCTACTCCTTGCTCAACGAAATGGACTCAATTCCCCATATTAAACGCCTAAGAATGTACCTGACTAGTAAGTATCTTAAAACCTATGGATAGCTATGTCTCCGAAAGAGAATCAAGCATGTGTACAGGGGCATAAATGCAGCAGTGATAGGATTGGAGAGGTTCGGTGAGCAAATGAAGACCCTTTGAAGTCATATTGCATGGTACCCATTCCACGGGTCTCAACTCTCCAGGTTTAAGGTATTCTTCCTTCAGCTAAAACATGCATGTGGAACCCAGAGTATGATCAACCGTGTGAACGGGAGACGTGTTCAAATATGTCTCAGTTTTCCTCCCCTGGTACTCGGGTGCAACATTCCAGACACTTTATTAACACTCTCCCCACTTGGAGAGTCAGCGCCTTTAACCTCCTGTTTGGCCCAGTTTGCAATGTCTGCGTAAGATGAACAGGAATAGCGAGAACCAATGAGAGACTAGCTAGAGGTGTCTGGACGGGCAAATTTATCTCTCATTTCCCACCAGGAAGAGTAATTAACCAAAGGCTCAACGTGCCGTGCCGGAACCAGACTAGGGCCTGAAGCCATCCTGTGGTGTTGCAGCAAGCTCACAAGAAAGCGAGTTGAAGAAAGGAGCTCAGGGGCACTGTAATTCACAAACCTGCAGAGTTATAAATGACAGCTATCGTCCAAAAATATACTGAAGTAAGGCTGCCAAGAGGACTTGAAAGCGGGGCAGAATTGCAGGAAACCGATTTCAGGAGGTAGACTGGAATTGCATTGAAAGCATAGGAAAAGAGGCAGAGCGTCCACAATGATGCACTTGGCCAAAAAGGGTGTATGCGTTTTTTCCTGAATATATTCAGGAAAAAACGCATACGCCCTTTTTCGCCAACCAAGCAAGCTTGCAAAGGAAATCTGCACTACAATGAAGTCTCACTTCCCCCCGGTCAAAAGGGCCATCTGAAAAAAGTGTAAAATCCAGAAAGGCAGGACAGGCCATGGAGAACTGGGAGCCTTGTTATTCTGATGGGCAGGATGTAAATTGCCAACAGACACTCGGGAGAAGTGTATGGTGTTTCCTGAAACATCTAAAAAACAAAGCAACAGAGCCTAGTGCACTTCCACTTATGGTCCTATAGCTTAGGGAAATTAAAATAAAAAAGACACAGCCACCCCAATGTTTGGGACGCCTCTGTTTACAAGAACCTCGTTTACCGTACAAGTTCAATATCACAGCAAGTGAAAAATGCATAAAGAACTTGTGGTACTTACGTACAATGCAGTATCACTCAGCAATGAAACCTATGTCATCAGGCCCGTAGCAGCATAATGAGTGGATTCCGGTACGATGATTCTAACTGAAGTAAGTCACACAGAAAAAGAAACATCATAAGATATCACTAATACACGGAATGTAAACTTGGTTACACAGGAACAGAATTCCAAAACAGAACAGGGTCTCAAATTTAGAAAAGCAACTTATGCTTGCTTAAGGGGAAAGGTGAGTTGGGGTGCTGCATAAAACCAGAGATTGAAATGAGCACAGATAAAGTTCCTTAAGCCAAATATGGAATAGACAAGAGCTACTCCTTGCTCAACGAAATGGACTCAACACCCCATATTAAACGCCTAAGAATGTACCTGACTAGTAAGTATCTTAAAACCTATGGATTGCTATGTCTCCGAAAGAGAATCAAGCGTGTGTACAGGGGCATAAATGCAGCAGTGATAGGATTGGAGAGGTTCGGTGAGCAAATGAAGACCCTTTGAAGTCATATTGCATGGTTCCCATTACACGGGTCTCAACTCTCTAGCTTTAAGGTATTCTTCCTTCAGCTAAAACATGCATGTGGAACCCAGAGTATAATCAACCGTGTGAACGGGAGACGTGTTCAAATATGTCTCAGTTTTCCTCCCCTGGTACTCGGGTGCAACACTCCAGACGCTTTACTAACACTCTCCCCACTTGGAGAGTCAGTGCCTTTAACCTCCTGTTTGGTCCAGTTTGCAATTTCTGCGGAAGATGAACAGGAATAGGGAGAACCAATGAGAGACTAGCTGGAGGTGTCTGGACGGGCAAATTTAACTCTCATTTCCCACCAGGAAGAGGAATTAACCAAAGGCTCAGCGTGCCGTGCTGGAACCAGATTAGGGCCTGTAACCATCCTGCGGTGTTGCGACCAGCTCACAAGAAATCGAGCTGAAGAAAGGAGCTCAGGGGCACTGTAATGCACAAACCTGCAGAGTTATAAATGACAGCTATCGTCCAAAAATATACTGAAGTAAGGCTGCCAAGAGGACTTGAAAGCGGGGCAGAATTGCAGGAAACCGATTTCAGGAGGTAGACTGGAATTGCATTGAAAGCATAGGAAAAGAGGCAGAACGTCCACAATGATGCACTTGGCCAAAAAGGGCGTATGCGTTTTTTCCTGAATATATTCAGGAAAAAACGCATACGCACTTTTTGGCCAACCAAGCAAGCTTGCAAAGGAAATCTGCACTACAATGAAGTCTCACTTCCCCCCGGTCAAAAGGGCCATCTGAAAAATGTGTAAAATCCAGAAAGGCAGGACAGGCCATGGAGAACTGGGAGCATTGTTATGCTGATGGGCGGGATGTAAATTGCCAACAGCCACTTGGGAGAAGTGTATGGTGTTTCCTGAAACATCTAAAAAACAAAGCAACAGAGCCTAGGGCACTTCCACTTATGGTCCTATAGCTTAGGGAAATTAAAATCAAAAAGACACAGCCACCCCAATGTTTGGGATGGCTCTGTTTACAAGGACCTCAATTACGGTACAAGTTCAATATCGCAGAAAGTGAAAAATGGATAAAGAAGTTGTGGTACTTAGGTACAATGCAGTATCACTGAGCAATGAAATCTGTCATCAGGCCCGTAGCAGCACAATAAGTGGATTCAGGTACGATGATTCTAACTGAAATAAGTCACAGAGAAAAAGAAACATCATAAGATATCACTAATACACGGAATGTAAACTTGGCTACACAGGAAGTGAATTCCAAAACAGAACAGGGTCTCAAATTTAGAAAACCAACTTATGCTTCTTAAGGGGAAAGGTGACTTGGGGTGCTGCATAAAACCAGAGATTGAAATGAGCACAGATAAAGTTCCTTAAGCCAAATATGGAATAGAAAAGAGGTACTCCTTGCTCAACGAAATGGACTCAACTCCCCATATTAAACGCCTAAGAATGTACCTGACTAGTAAGTATCTCAAAACCTAGGAATTGCTATGTCTCCAAAAGAGAATCAAGCGTGTTTACTGGGGCATAAATGCAGCAGTGATAGGATTGGAGAGGTTCGGTGAGCAAATGAAGACCCTTTGAAGTCATATTGCATGGTACTCATTCCACGGGTCTAAACTCTCCAGGTTTAAGGTATTCTTCCTTCAGCTAAAACATGCATGTGGAACCCAGAGTATGATCAACCGTGTGATCGGGAGACGTGTTCAAATATGTCTCACTTTTCGTCCCCTGGTACTCGGGTGCAACATTCCAGACGCTTTACTAACACTCTCCCCACTTGGAGAGTCAGTGCCTTTAACCTCCTGTTTGGCCCATTTTGCAATTTCTGCGGAAGATGAACAGGAATAGGGAGAACCAATGAGAGACTAGCTGGAGGTGTCTGAATGGGCAAATTTAACTCTCATTTCCCACTAGGAAGAGGAATTAACCAAAGGCTCAGCGTGCCGTGCCGGAACCAGACTAGGGCCTGAAGCAATCCTGCGGTGTTTCGGCCAGCTCACAAGAAAGCGAGTTGAAGAAAGGAGCTCAGGGGCTCTGTAATTCACAAACCTGCAGAGTTATAAATGACAGCTATCGTCCAAAAATATACTGAAGTAAGGCTGCCAAGAGGACTTGAAAGCGCGGCAGAATTGCAGGAAACCGATTTCAGGAAGTAGACTGGAATTGCATTGAAAGCATAGGAAAAGAGGCAGAACGTCTACAATGATGCACTTGGCCAAAAAGGGCGTATGCGTTTTTTCCTGAATATATTCAAGAAAAAACGCATACGCACTTTTTGGCCAACCAAGCAAGCTTGCAAAGGAAATCTGCACTACAATGAAGTCTCACTTCCCCCCGGTCAAAAGGGCCATCTGAAAAAAGTGTAAAACGCAGAAAGGCAGAACAGGCCATGGAGACCTGGGAGCCTTGTTATGCTGATGGGCGGGATGTATATTGCGAACAGACACACGGGAGAAGTGTATGGTGTTTCCTGAAACATCTAAAAAACAAAGCAACAGAGCCTATGGCACTTCTACTTATGGTTCTATAGCTTAGGGAAATTAAAATCAAAAAGACACAGCCACCCCAAAATTTGGGACGGCTCTTTTTACAGGAATCTCTTCTGCGGCACAAGTTAAATATCCCAGAGAGCAAATAATGGATAAAGAAGTTGCGGTACTTATGTACAACAGAATACCACACAGCAATGAAATCTATGTCACCAGGCCCGTACCAGCATAATGAGTGGATTGAGGCACGATGATTCTAAGTGAAATAAGTCACACAGAAAAAGAAACATCATAAGGTATCACTAATACACGGAATGTGAACTTGGCTACACATGAACTGAATTACAAAACAGAACAGGGTCTCAAGTTTAGAAAACCAACTTAAGCCTGCTTAAGGGGGAAGGTGAGTTGGGGTGCTGCATAAAAGCAGAGTTTGAAATTAGCACAGATACCGTTCCATAAGCCAAATATGTAATAGACAAGACCTACCCCTTGCTCAACGAAATGGATTCAACAATGAGGTATCACCTCACACCTGGTAGAATAGGCATCATAGAAAATCTACAAACAAAAAATGCTGGAAAGGGTGTGGAGAAAAGGAACCCTCTTCCACTATTGTTGGGAATATAAATTGATACAGTCATTATGGAGAACAATATGGAATTTCTTAAGAAACTAACAATAGAATTACCATATGATACAGCAATCCCAGTACTGGACATATACCCAGACAAAACCATAAATCAAAAAGAGTCATTCACCGCAATGTTCATTGCATCACTATTTACAATATCGAGGTAATGGAAGCAACCTAAATGCCCACAGACAGACGAATGCATAAAGCCGTGGTACATATGTAAAATGGAATATTACTAAGCCATGAAAAGGAATGAAACTGGGTCATTTGTAGAGACGTCGATGGATCTAGAGACTGTCATACAGAGTGAAGTAAGTCAGAAAGAGAAAAACAAATCTTGTATATTCATGCATATATGTGGAACCTAGAAAAACTGTACAGATTAACCATTTTGCAAGGCATAAATAGAGCAACAGATGTAGACAACAAACGTATGGACAATAAGGGGGGAAAGCTGTTGGGGGGGTGGTGGTGGGAGGAGTTGAGAGACTGGGATTGGCATGTATACATTTATATGTATAAAATAGATAACCAATAAGAACCTGCTGTATAAAAATATAAAATAAAATTCAAAATTAAAAAGAAATAAAATTTAAAAAATAAAACAGAAAAAACAATTATTCCCTGCACATACATGTATTCATATGAATAAATTATTTCCATGCTTATATCTGTAAATACAAAAAAGAGGAATAAAATCTACCTTGAACCAAAAACGAAAAAGAGAAAAAAAACACAGAACCCACCAGTTACACAGAGGAAAACCGTATCAGGGCACTTGCTCCAGTTGTAAACAATTCTGAAGTTGGTCAGTGGTGGGGAATCGTCTCCCATTCAGCCAGCAGCCCCCACGCAACAAGCGTCCTCATTGCAAAGCTGGGGCACCGTGCCGAGGCATCTGTGAGTAAACGTGAGCTGAGCCCCAGGCCAGTTGCTGCTGAACTATTCCCACCCGTCCCAGGTAAAACACCTGAATATATACAAGGACTTGAAAGCCTAGAGGAAGGGCCATAGAGCCACACGAGTGACAGCATGCCGGCCGACTTGGTGCCTGCAGGCCAGCCAGGATGGTCCTGGCCCTGGGTGCTCTTCTGGAAGATTTCCATTTCCCTGCCTGAGATACCCGTCCTGTCCCTGCCCCCACTGCTTTTTTCCTTCCTCACCTCTGCCCAGGGAGAAATTCCAGCAGCAGGTATGGGTGACACATCCTCTTCTTTAGCAGGTGGCAGCCTGGCAACTGCTGCAGAAAGTCCAGCAGAGCCCCACTCACACTGGGCCACCCACAAAGCCGTGGCCTCTCACTCCCTCCCACCAGCCCAGCCCCGAGACTGCTGACAGGGCAGAGAAAATGGTGTCAGGCACGGCTGCAGGGGCTCTTGCTGCCTGGAGTGGTATTTATATTGATCTCAACCCAGGCACACTTGGGGAGGGCTGGCCGGCACGGTAAGGCTGCCCAGGTCAGCCAATCATCACCCCTCAGGGGCTCAAAGTTGCAGAAAATGGAACTTGCTGAACCGGCCAGGTCCAAGGAACAGGTGTGGGCTCCTGAGAGTCAGGATAGACAAGAGGCTGCAGCTTTGGCTTGTTTTCTAATCATTTTATCTGGCCCATGAGTGGGAGACAACTTCAAGAAAACCCTCTCCTAATGAGAGGAACCCAGGAGTCAGGGAGAGGAGGGGTGGGTGGTGGTTGGAGACAGAGGCCTGGTGCCCCGGGTGCAGTGGAAGTCTCTGGAAGACCAGGTGGAGGGAGGCCTCACGGAGTGATGCCCAGGGTCACAGACCTGTCGCAGCTGCTGTTTGTTAGTTCAAGTCCTGCTCTGAGGTGCTCTGTGTCAGCTCTGAGCGACAGGTGAGCTGGGGGTGCTCTGCAATGAGGGCTATGTGCACGGTTCCTGTGTGCCCACCCCTGCCATGGTACCTGCAAGGGTAGCTCTGTATCCTGGGAGGGGCCTGACCACGAGAGCCCCGTGGGCTGGGGTGGGGGTGGGGTACCTGCCCAGGTGAGCTCCATATTCTGCGATTGGTCTGACCACGAGAGACCCATGGGCTGCTGGGGACCTGGTAAAGGATGTCAGGACAGTCAGTGAAGCCACCAAGGATATACCTCCAGTTGCTCCTAATTCCTACACCCTGCTGGTCATTCTACCAACCACCAGGACATGGTATTCTGTATTAGTCTTCAATGATGCCTTCTTTTGTATTCCATTAGTCCCAGAGTCACAAGAAATTTTGGCTTGTGAGTGGCAGGACTCAACATACAACTAAAACAATACTTCCGGGCAGTCTGGCCCCAAGGGTGCAAAAATTCCCACACCATCTTTGGGGAAAGCTTAGCTAAAGACCTAAAAGTTCTGCCTCTGGAAAAGGAAACCCTCCTTCAATATGCAGACGACATTCTGATCGCCAGCCCTACTAAGGAGGCCTCTGAACTACCAAGCCAATAAAGGATAGAAGTTGTCCAAGAAAAAGCTCAAATATCACAGACTGCAGTGACCTGCCTGGGCTTCATTCTCACAGAAGGTCGGAGAAGCCCATCCCAGGAAAGGGAAGAAACCGTTTTCAGCCTTACCCCTTTCTAAAACAAGAAGACAGCTTAGGGGTTCCTGGGGAGGCCAGGGTTTGCTGCTTCTGGATCCCTAACTACAGTCTACTAGCTGGGCCTCTATATGAAACACTGAAAGGAAAAGATGATGATCCTTTTGAATAGAATCCAGAAGTGGCCTTTCAAGAATGGAAAGAGCAGTCAATTCAGACCCTTGCCCTGGAACTCCCTAATTTAGCTAAACCCTTTGACCTTTACATTCCCGGTGAAAGGTGAATCGCCATTGGAGAATTAGTGCAAAAACTGGGACCACTTGAAATGGAACAATGCAAGAATGCCATCCAGGTAGGATAAACTACGGTCACTAAGGGGCTTGGCCCACTGCCACATCTGGCCAAGATACTGGCGGTATCTAAAAACCTGGAAATCAGCAGCCCAAAAGGCCACCTCCCTCCTAAGGGAAAAGGACCCCACGTGGTGATCCTAACCACCAACCATGCCCTGAAGTTGCAGGGTTCGCTCCGTGGGCACACCGACCTCGAGTGAGGAGGCCCTCCAACTCCAACATCCAGAGAGATAACCGGGGGCAACAGGGCACCATGACGACTCGTGTGAACATCACTTGACCTGGAGTTTCTCTCATAAAACAACAAGAGTGTGTCCCAAAAGAGTAGACTACTGCTTGCAGGACTTACTGCACCCAGAGGGGAGCTAATAATCTTGGCGGGGGAACAGTATACCACACTGTCACCATAGAAAAGCCTACAGACACCGTGATGATGGTGGCCAATAAGACCGGCTGGACTCCTGTTTACTTCAAAAGGCTGTTGACTCAGTGGCCATCATGGTCCTTGATCACCACTGACCCTGGACTGTCTGGGAGTTGAGCGGGCAGGGCTCTGACACCTGGTGCTGTTTGTACGTTAATTCAGGGGCCTAATTGAAGAAAGCGCAGACTACTGGTCAGAGCATCTAGGCTGGCAGAAACGGTCAGCCTAAGGTGGCCGAACAAATGTGGGGCGGGGTGAAACCGGCCCCCACAGCGTCTCTGCACATCTCTTTCCTGGACCCTTAAAGGTCATTAGAATCTATAACACTTCCAATGCTGGTGCTCAGGCGGACGAGCAGGGAGACAGGGGTCCTGGGGACAATCAACGTCACCGGGAGGCTGCTGGGGAGAAGCTCTGACCCTCGCCCCAGGGTATGAGGGCTCCCAACTCAGCACTCAGCAGTTACAGAAGAAGGGTCTGCACCCTCAGGACTCCAAGAATGAGGAACGGGACAAAAGGCAGAGGAGGGGTTTGTCCCCAGCAAAGCCCATTAAAAATCCCTGGGAGATAAAAATAGAATCTGGGCAATAAAGTCAAGTCTAACCTTTTTTATCCTTTGTGCTTTGTCTAATTTCACGTGCTCCTAGGGTCCCGCATGCAGAGGTTCCACACCCGGCACTTCAGACCAGATTTCCTAGTGCAGAATGGCTGGGTCGACACCTCAGCTCCTGGGGCCCAGTGCAGACTCCACGATATAGAGCCTGAGCTACAGCCAACCCGGCCCTCGAGAGCTCCGCCGCCTCCCTCCCTCCCACTGACTCTGACAGGATCTCTACACAGCAGCCCAGCCCACAGCCCACGGGGTAGTGCATGCTCTCACCTCTCCATTCTCTGAGCAAAATATAAAGTTTCCTTTGCTTGTGAACCAAACTCAGTCTCGATCTGTTGGCCCCAATGACACTGGGCAGGGGGACACTCGTTGGGGTCCACTCTGGAGGATCACTAACAGAAATTGAGACTATTGTAACCTCAATGAACAGATGTGTGGGCCAAACTGTAGTTAACATAGAACAGTGTATAAGGCTCGGGTAAAATAAGATGTTTTTAACACTTCCATTTGATATTTCCATCACTTTTTATAAGCAAGTTCAGTGAAAAGGTTTGTCTTATTTGTCAGGTCAATATTAGAGAAACGAAGTGATTTCTTTCCAAGGATGTACATCTAATAATCTTGGTTAAACCTTCAATCTTGTTTTAAATGCTTTTCCATTGAAAATGATACCTCTCTTTCAGCTCCCCCATTTCTGAGAAGTATAAAATCTTATAATTTATTATTACCAAAGGGGAAAGGTGGGAGGAGGGATAAATTAACAGTTTGGAATTAACACATACACACTGCTATGTATAAAATAGATCATCAACAAGGAACTACTGTATAGCACAGGGAACTACACTCAACATTTTGCAATAACCTATAAGGGGAAATAATCTGAAAAAGAATAGATATTTTTATTGACATCATCTATCAATGACAGTTAAAGTGTAGCCTAAGGGAAGCTGGTGGTGAGTGCTTCTGACCCTGAAGACTTCAATCATCTAAAGTTTGGACTCTGCCTACTTCCCAAGGCCCTTAATGAACATATGTGTAGCCGTAGCTTAAAAACTTCCCCAGTTTGGGTTTCGGGGAGACACTGATTTTGAAAAAGCCCTGGTGTTCTCCTTACATGAATGGGACTCTTCCTACTGCTAAAACATGTCTGTCACACCCAGAGGATGGTATACCGTCTGATCGGGAAGAGTTTGGAAAAGGCATCTCATCTCCTCATCTCCTGGTGCTCGGGTTCACCCCTCCAGCGTCTTTACTAACAGTCTTCCCACTTGGAGATGTCAGCACTGTCAACATCCTGTTGCGTACAGTTTGGAATTTGTCCAGAGGATGAAGCGGAAGGATGAGGAACAAAGAGAGACAAGTCCTAGGTGTTCAGACAGGCACATGTCACTCTAATTTCCAATCAGGAAGACGAATTGACCAAAGGCTAGGGTTGCCCATGGAAACAGTATAGGGCTTGAGGAAATCCCGCTGCTTTGTGGCCAGTTCCCATAAACACAAGTTGAACAATGGAACTCAGGGGCAGTAAAATTCACAAAACTGCAGAGTTGAAAATATCCATCACTGAAAAATGTCTTGAGGAAAGTCAGAGAAAAGGACTTGTAAGCAAGGGAGAATGGCAGGAAAGGGATTTGAGGAGGTAGAAAGGACTCGCCATTAAGCACAAGAAAAGGAGCTGAACATTGCCAACATTGCAGTTGGCCAAAAAGGGTGTATGCGTTTTTTTCTGTATATATTCAAGAAAAGGGCATACACTTTTTAGCCAACCAAACAGGTGGGCACTGGAAGTCAATACTACAAAAGATATCACTTCGCATCAGTCAGAAGAGCCATCCTCATAAAGCGTAAACAACAGAAATGCAGGACAGGGCAAGGAGAAGAGGGAGCCCTGTGAGACTTATAGTGGAAATGTATATTGCCAACGGCCATTCTGGAGAAGTGTATTGTGTTTACTAAAGCATCTAAAAAATGAGCTACAGAGCATAGGGCACTTGCACTCATGGGCGTATATCTTGGGAAAAACAAAAATCGAGAGGACACAGGCACCCCAATGTTTACCCCCTCTCTGTTTAAAAGATCCTCGACTAGGATATAACTTAAATGTCTCTGGAGGGAAAAAATGGATAGAGATGTGGTACTTAGGTAGAGTGGAATATTATTCAGCCTGGAAATCAATGAAATATGGCCAGTTGTAACAACTCCAGAGGAGTTACGTATGATCATTCTAAGTGACAGAATTCAAAAAGAAAAAGACACATATCATAAGATATCACTTAAAGGTGGAATCCAAAATGGCTACACATGAAATAAACTACAAAACAAAAACATAGTCAAATATGTAGAAAACACGCATAAGGCTGCTAAACGGGAAAGGTGGGGAGGGGTGAGGCATCATCCAGGAGGTTGAAATTAGCAAAGATACCATTCCAAATACCAAACTGATAATCAACAAGGCCTACACGGTAGCTAAAAGAACTGCACTCAGCACACTCAAGTCACCGGAAAAGAATATATACGACTGGTAAGAATCTGAAAAAGAATTTATTGATGTCTCTCTGTACGTGAATCAAGTGGATGTACAGCAGCAAGAAACAGAGCTTTGAAAATCAGCTGTAACCAATATAGTAATAAATTGAAAAAAATAAACGACAGAGAGACAGAGAAAACCTCTTACAACTTTTCCTCAGGGACGGTGATGCAACATGGATTGAACACATCTAGACCCACAGCAGGATGAGACATAAGGCTGGAAACTGTTTGCGCTAAGAGAAATGTGAGGTTGGGTGAGGAAATGCACACCCTTTAAAGTAATACTACCTGGTACCCATTCAATGGGTCCCAAATCTGCAGGTTCAAGGGATCTTCCTACAGCTAAAACATGCATGGAAAACCCAGAGGACTGTACACCATGTGATCGGGAGATGTGTCTAAAATGCACCTCATTTATCCTCTCCTGGTGCTCCTGTTCACCATTTCAGCCACGTTACTTAGAATCTCCCCACTTGGAGAATCAGCACATTTAAACTTCTGTTTCACACATTTTGCAAATTGTGAGGAGGATGAACGGGAAGAAGGGGAACCAATGAGAGAATAGTTGTAGGGGTTTGGACGGGCACATATCACTCTAATTTCCCATTAAGAATAAGAATTAAAGAAAGGCTCAGCCTGCCTCGCCGGAGCCAAAATAGGGTCTGAAGCAATCCTGCGGGTTTGAGGCCAGCTCACAAAAGAGCAACTTAAAAAATGGAGCTCAGGGTCACTGCAATTCACAAACCTGCAGAGTTATAAATGAAAACTAACGTCCAAAAATATGTTGAGGTAAGGCAAAGAAGAGGATCTGAATGCAAGACAGAATTGCAAGAAACAGATTTCAAGAGATAGATTGGACTCGTCTTTCACGCACATGAAAAGCGGCAGAATTTCGACAATGATGCAGTTGGCCCAAAAGGGCGTATGCGTTTTTTCCTGATTATATCCAAGAAAAAACGCATACGCACTTTATGGGCAACGAAGCAAGCAAGCAATGCAAATGTGCACAACAAAGAAGTCTCACTTCCCACCGGTCAAAAGGGCCATCCTAAAAAATTGTAAAAACCAGAAATGCAGGACAGGCCATGGAGAACAGGGAGCCTTTATACGCTGATGGGCAGTGTGTGACCTGCCAAGAGCCACTCTGGAGAAGTGTATGGTGGTTCCTAAATCATCTAAAGCAGAGCTACAGAGCATAGGACACTTCCAATCATGGGAGTATATCTAGGGAAGTCTAAAAATCAACAAGACACAAGCACACCACAGTTTAGGGCTACTCTGTTTACAAGAACCTCAACTTTAGTACACCTTAAATATCCCAGGAAAGAGAACAATGGATAAAGAAGATGTGGTACTTATGTACAATGGAATATCTCTTCACCATGAAATCAATGTAATAAGGCTAGTAGAAGGATAAAGAGTGGATTTAGGTCCGATAATACTACTTGAAATAAGTCAAACAGAAAAAGAAACATATCATAAGATATCACTTATAGAGGGAGGGTAAATATGGCTGCACAAGAAATGAATTACAGAACAGAACAGTGTCTCACATTTAGAAAACACACTTATGTCAGCTTAAGGGGAAAGGAGAGGTGGGGTGATGCATAAAACCAGAGTTTGAAATTAGCACAGATACCGTTCAATAAACGAAATAGGTATTAGACAAGATCTACACCTTGCTCAATGAACTGGCCTCAACACACCCTATACACCGCAGAGAAATATATCTGAGTAATAAGAATCTTAAAACCCATGTATTGATATATCTCCATAAGGGAATCAAGTGTGTGCAGAGCGGCACAAACACAGCAGTGAAAATGAGCTAAACCCCATTATAGAAATAAATTTTAAAAACAAAACGCTGAAACAATGAAAGAGAGAAAAATTCTTACAAAATTCGCTCAGGGGCTGTGATGCAACCTGGATTGACCACATATAAACCCACAGCTGGATAAGACATAAGGCTGGACACTTGGGGCTGAGAGGATTGGTGAGCTTTGGTGAGCAACTGCCGAAAGTTTAATGCAATACTTCATGCTACTCATTCCAAGGGTCCCAACACTCCAGGTTGAAGGGAATCTTCCTACAGCTAAACCATGCTTGGGAAACCCAGCGACTGGTATACCATATGATCGGGAAAGGTTTCTAAAACACACCTCATTTTTCCTCTCCTGGGGCTCCGGATCGACATTCCAGCCGCTTTACTAACAACATCCCCACATGGAGAGTCAATGCCTTTAAGTTCTGGTATCGCACAGTCTGCAGTTAGTGCGGAGGATGAATGGGAATAGGGGGAACCAGTGAGAAACTAGCTGTAGCGGTTTCAATGGGCACATGTCACTCTAATTTCACATCAGTAAGAAGAATTAACCAAAGGCACAGCAAGGTGCCCCAGAAGAAGAATAGAGCTTCAAGGAATCCTGTGGTTATGGGGCAAGATCACAAAAATAAGAGCTGAAAAATGGAGCTAAGGGCCACTGCAATTCAAAAACCTGCAGAGTTATAAAGGCCAACTATTTTCAAAAAATATATTGAGGTAAGGCTATGAAGAAGCATTGAAAGCAAGGCAGAATTGCAGGAAACCGATTTCAGGAGGTACACTGGAATTGCATTTAAAACATATGAAGAGAGTCAGAACCTCGACAGTGATGCACTTGGCCAAAAAGGGCGTATGTGTTTTTTCCTGAATATAGTCAGGAAAAAACGCATACACACTTTTTGGCCAACCAAGCAAGCTTGCAAAGGAAATCTGCACTACAATGAAGTCTCACTTTCCCCTGGTCAAAAGGGCCATCTGAAAAAAGTGTAAAATCCATAAAGGCAGGACAGGCCATGGAGAACTGGGAGCCTTGTTATGCTGATGGGCGGGATGTAAATTGCCAACAGCCACTCTGGAGAAGTGTATGGTGTTTCCTGAAACATCTAAAAAACAAAGCAACAGAGCCTAGGGCACTTCCACTTATGGTCCTATAGTTTAGGGAAATTAAAATAAAAAAGACACAGCCACCCCAAAGTTTGGGATGGCTCTGTTTACAAGAACCTCATATACGGTACAAGTTCAATATCGCAGAAAGTGAAAAATGGATAAAGAAGTTGTGGTACTTATGTACAATGCAATATCACTCAGCAATGAAATCTATGTCATCAGGCCCGTAGCAGCATAATGAGTGGATTAAGTACGATGAATCTAACTGAAATAAGTCACACAGAGAAAGAAACATCATAAGATATCACTAATACACGGAATGTAAACTTGGCTACACAGGAACTGAATTCCAAAACAGAACAGGGTCTCAAATTTAGAAAACCAACTTATGCTTGCTTAAGGGGAAAGGTGAGTTGGGGTGCTGCATAAAACCAGAGATTGAAATGAGCACAGATAAAGTTCTATAAGCCAAATATGGAATAGACAAGAGCTACTCCTTGCTCAACGAAATGGACTCAACACCCCATATTCAACGCCTAGGAATATACCTGCCTAGTAAGAATCATAAAAGCTATGGATTTATATATCTCTGTAAGAGAATCAAGAGTGTGTACAGCGGCATTAAAGCAGTGAAAATCAGCTAAATCCCATATTAAAAATAAATTTCTTAAACAAAACACAATGACAGTGAAATAGAGAGCAATACTTAAGTAATTCATTCAAGGCCTCTGAGGCAACCTGCAGTTACCATATCTACACCCAGAGCTGGGTGACACATAAGGCTGGACACTTGGGGCTCATAAGATTGGTGAGGTTCGGTGAGCAAATGCAGACCCTTTGAAGTCATATTGCATGGTACCCATTCCATGGGTCTCAACTCTCCAGGTTTAAGGGATTCTTCCTTCAGCTAAAACATGCATGTGGAACCCAGAGTATGATCCACCGTGTGATCGAGAACCGTGTTCAAATGTGTCTCACTTTTCGTTCCCTGGTACTCGGGTGCAACATTCCAGACGCTTTACTAACACTCTCCTCACTTGGAGAGTGAGTGCCTTTAACCTCCTGTTTGGCCCAGTTTGCAATTTCTGCGGAAGATGAACAGGAATAGGGAGAACCAATGAGAGACTAGCTGGAGGTGTCTGGACGGGCAAATTTAACTCTCATTTCCCACAGGGAAGAGGAATAAACCAAAGGCTCAGCATGCTGTGCCGGAACCAGATTAGGGCCTGAAGCCATCCTGCAGTGTTGCGGCCAGGTCACAAGAAAGCGAGTTGAAGAAAGGAGCTCAGGGGCACTGTAATTCACAAACCTGCAGATTTATAAATGACAGCTATTGTCCGAAAATATACTGAAGTAGGGCTGCCAAGAGGACTTGAATGCGGGGCAGAATTGCAGGAAACCGATTTTAGGAGGAATCGGAATTGGATTGCATTTAAAACACAGGAAAAGAGGCAGAATGTCGACAATGATGCACTTGGCCAAAAAGGGCGTATGCGTTTTTTCCTGAATATATTCAGGAAAAAACGCATACGCCCTTTTTGGCCAACCAAGCAAGCTTGCAAAGGAAATCTGCACTACAATGAAGTCTCACTTCCCCCCGGTCAAAAGGGCCATCTGAAAAAAGTGTAAAATCCAGAAAGGCAGGACAGGCCATGGAGAACTGGGAGCCTTGTTATGCTGATGGGCTGGATGTAAATTGCCAACAGCTGCTCTGTAGAAGTGTATGGTGTTTCCTGAAACATCTAAAAAACAAAGCAACAGAGCCTAGGGCACTTCCACTTATGGTCCTATAGCTTAGGGAAATTAAAATCAAAAAGACACAGCCACCCCAAAATTTGGGATGGCTCTTTTTACAGGAATCTCTTCTGTGGCACAAGTTAAATATCCCAGAGAGCAAATAATGGATAAAGAAGTTGCGGTACTTATGTACAACAGAATACCACTCAGCAATGAAATCTATGTCACCAGGCCCGTACCAGCATAATGAGTGGATTGAGGCACGATGATTCTAAGTGAAATAAGTCACACAGAAAAAGAAACATCCTAAGGTATCACTAATACACGGAATGTGAACTTGGCTACACATGAACTGAATTACAAAACAGAACAGGGTCTCAAATTTAGAAAACCAACTTATGCTTGCTTAAGGGGGAAGGTGAGTTGGGGTGCTGCATAAAAGCAGAGTTTGAAATTAGCACAGATACCGTTCCATAAGCCAAATATGTAATAGACAAGACCTACCCCTTGCTCAACGAAATGGATTCAACAATGAGGTATCACCTCACACCTGGTAGAATAGGCATCATAGAAAATCTACAAACAAAAAATGCTGGAAAGGGTGTGGAGAAAAGGAACCCTCTTCCACTATTGTTGGGAATATAAATTGATACAGTCATTATGGAGAACAATATGGAATTTCTTAAGAAACTAACAATAGAATTACCATATGATACAGCAATCCCAGTACTGGACATATACCCAGACAAAACCATAAATCAAAAAGAGTCATTCACCGCAATGTTCATTGCATCACTATTTACAATATCGAGGTAATGGAAGCAACCTAAATGCCTACAGACAGACGAATGCATAAAGCTGTGGTACATATATAAAATGGAATATTACTAAGCCATGAAAAGGAATGAAATTGGGTCATTTGTAGAGACGTCGATGGATCTAGAGACTGTCATACAGAGTGAAGTAAGTCAGAAAGAGAAAAACAAATCTTGTATATTCATGCATATATGTGGAACCTAGAAAAACTGTACAGATTAACCATTTTGCAAGGCATAAATAGAGCAACAGATGTAGACAACAAACGTATGGACAACAAGGGGGGAAAGCTGTTGGGGGGGTGGTGGTGGGAGGAGTTGAGAGACTGGGATTGGCATGTATACATTTATATGTATAAAATAGATAACCAATAAGAACCTGCTGTATAAAAATATAAAATAAAATTCAAAATTAAAAAGAAATAAAATTTAAAAAATAAAACAGAAAAAACAATTATTCCCTGCACATACATGTATTCATATGAATAAATTATTTCCATGCTTATATCTGTAAATACAAAAAAGAGGAATAAAATCTACCTTGAACCAAAAACGAAAAAGAGAAAAAAACACAGAACCCACCAGTTACACAGAGGAAAACCGTATCAGGGCACTTGCTCCAGTTGTAAACAATTCTGAAGTTGGTCAGTGGTGGGGAATCGTCTCCCATTCAGCCAGCAGCCCCCACGCAACAAGCGTCCTCATTGCAAAGCTGGGGCACCGTGCCGAGGCATCTGTGAGTAAACGTGAGCTGAGCCCCAGGCCAGTTGCTGCTGAACTATTCCCACCCGTCCCAGGTAAAACACCTGAATATATACAAGGACTTGAAAGCCTAGAGGAAGGGCCATAGAGCCACACGAGTGACAGCATGCCGGCCGACTTGGTGCCTGCAGGCCAGCCAGGATGGTCCTGGCCCTGGGTGCTCTTCTGGAAGATTTCCATTTCCCTGCCTGAGATACCCGTCCTGTCCCTGCCCCCACTGCTTTTTTCCTTCCTCACTCTGCCCAGGGAGAAATTCCAGCAGCAGGTATGGGTGACACATCCTCTTCTTTAGCAGGTGGCAGCCTGGCAACTGCTGCAGAAAGTCCAGCAGAGCCCCACTCACACTGGGCCACCCACAAAGCCGTGGCCTCTCACTCCCTCCCACCAGCCCAGCCCCGAGACTGCTGACAGGGCAGAGAAAATGGTGTCAGGCACGGCTGCAGGGGCTCTTGCTGCCTGGAGTGGTATTTATATTGATCTCAACCCAGGCACACCTGGGGAGGGCTGGCCGGCACGGTAAGGCTGCCCAGGTCAGCCAATCATCACCCCTCAGGGGCTCAAAGTTGCAGAAAATGGAACTTGCTGAACCGGCCAGGTCCAAGGAACAGGTGTGGGCTCCTGAGAGTCAGGATAGACAAGGGGCTGCAGCTTTGGCTTGTTTTCTAATCATTTTATCTGGCCCATGAGTGGGAGACAACTTCAAGAAAACCCTCTCCTAATGAGAGGAACCCAGGAGTCAGGGAGAGGAGGGGTGGGTGGTGGTTGGAGACAGAGGCCTGGTGCCCCGGGTGCAGTGGAAGTCTCTGGAAGACCAGGTGGAGGGAGGCCTCACGGAGTGATGCCCAGGGTCACAGACCTGTCGCAGCTGCTGTTTGTTAGTTCAAGTCCTGCTCTGAGGTGCTCTGTGTCAGCTCTGAGCGACAGGTGAGCTGGGGGTGCTCTGCAATGAGGGCTATGTGCACGGTTCCTGTGTGCCCAGCCCTGCCACGGTACCTGCAAGGGTAGCTCTGTATCCTGGGAGGGGCCTGACCACGAGAGCCCCGTGGGCTGGGGTGGGGGTGGGGTACCTGCCCAGGTGAGCTCCATATTCTGCGATTGGTCTGACCACGAGAGCCCCATGGGCTGCTGGGGACCTGGTAAAGGATGTCAGGACAGTCAGTGAAGCCACCGAAGATATACCTCCAGTTGCTCCTAATTCCTACACCCTGCTGGTCATTCTACCAACCACCAGGACATGGTATTCTGTATTAGTCTTCAATGATGCCTTCTTTTGTATTCCATTAGTCCCAGAGTCACAAGAAATTTTGGCTTGTGAGTGGCAGGACTCAACATACAACTAAAACAATACTTCCGGGCCGTCTGGCCCCAAGGGTGCAAAAATTCCCACACCATCTTTGGGGAAAGCTTAGCTAAAGACCTAAAAGTTCTACCTCTGGAAAAGGAAACCCTCCTTCAATATGCAGACGACATTCTGATCGCCAGCCCTACTAAGGAGGCCTCTGAACTACCAAGCCAATAAAGGATAGAAGTTGTCCAAGAAAAAGCTCAAATATCACAGACTGCGGTGACCTGCCTGGGCTTCATTCTCACAGAAGGTCGGAGAAGCCCATCCCAGGAAAGGGAAGAAACCATTTTCAGCCTTACCCATTTCTAAAACAAGAAGACAGCTTAGGGGTTCCTGGGGAGGCCAGGGTTTGCTGCTTCTGGATCCCTAACTACAGTCTACTAGCTGGGCCTCTATATGAAACACTGAAAGGAAAAGATGATGATCCTTTTGAATAGAATCCAGAAGTGGCCTTTCAAGAATGGAAAGAGCAGTCAATTCAGACCCTTGCCCTGGAACTCCCTAATTTAGCTAAACCCTTTGACCTTTACATTCCCGGTGAAAGGTGAATCGCCATTGGAGAATTAGTGCAAAAACTGGGGCCACTTGAAATGGAACAATGCAAGAATGCCATCCAGGTAGGATAAACTACGGTCACTAAGGGGCTTGGCCCACTGCCACATCTGGCCAAGATACTGGCAGTATCTAAAAACCTGGAAATCAGCAGCCCAAAAGGCCACCTCCCTCCTAAGGGAAAAGGACCCCATGTGGTGATCCTAACCACCAACCATGCCCTGAAGTTGCAGGGTTTGCTCCGTGGGCACACCGACCTCGAGTGAGGAGGCCCTCCAACTCCAACATCCAGAGAGATAACCGGGGGCAACAGGGCACCATGACGACTCGTGTGAACATCACTTGACCTGGAGTTTCTCTCATAAAACAACAAGAGTGTGTCCCAAAAGAGTAGACTACTGCTTGCAGGACTTACTGCACCCAGAGGGGAGCTAATAATCTTGGCGGGGGAACAGTATACCACACTGTCACCATAGAAAAGCCTACAGACACCGTGATGATGGTGGCCAATAAGACCGGCTGGACTCCTGTTTACTTCAAAAGGCTGTTGACTCAGTGGCCATCATGGTCCTTGATCACCACTGACCCTGGACTGTCTGGGAGTTGAGCGGGCAGGGCTCTGACACCTGGTGCTGTTTGTACGTTAATTCAGGGGCCTAATTGAAGAAAGCGCAGACTACTGGTCAGAGCATCTAGGCTGGCAGAAACGGTCAGCCTAAGGTGGCCGAACAAATGTGGGGCGGGGTGAAACCGGCCCCCACAGCGTCTCTGCACATCTCTTTCCTGGACCCTTAAAGGTCATTAGAATCTATAACACTTCCAATGCTGGTGCTCAGGCGGCCGAGCAGGGAGACAGGGGTCCTGGGGACAATCAACGTCACCGGGAGGCTGCTGGGGAGAAGCTCTGACCCTCGCCCCAGGGTATGAGAGCTCCCAACTCAGCACTCAGCAGTTACAGAAGAAGGGTCTGCACCCTCAGCACTCCAAGAATGAGGAACGGGACAAAAGGCAGAGGAGGGGTTTGTCCCCAGCAAAGCCCATTAAAAATCCCTGGGAGATAAAAATAGAATCTGGGCAATAAAGTCAAGTCTAACCTTTTTTATCCTTTGTGCTTTGTCTAATTTCACGTGCTCCTAGGGTCCCGCATGCAGAGGTTCCACACCCGGCACTTCAGACCAGATTTCCTAGTGCAGAATGGCTGGGTCGACACCTCAGCTCCTGGGGCCCAGTGCAGACTCCACGATATAGAGCCTGAGCTACAGCCAACCCGGCCCTCGAGAGCTCCACCACCTCCCTCCCTCCCACTGACTCTGACAGGATCTCTACACAGCAGCCCAGCCCACAGCCCACGGGGTAGTGCATGCTCTCACCTCTCCATTGTCTGATCAAAATATAAAGTTTCCTTTGCTTGTGAACCAAACTCAGTCTCGATCTGTTGGCCCCAATGACACTGGGCAGGGGGACACTCGTTGGGGTCCACTCTGGAGGATCAGTAACAGAAATTGAGACTATTGTAACCTCAATGAACAGATGTGTGAGCCAAACTGTAGTTAACATAGAACAGTGTATAAGGCTCGGGTAAAATAAGATGTTTTTAACACTTCCATTTGATATTTCCATCACTTTTTATAAGCAAGTTCAGTGAAAAGGTTTGTCTTATTTGTCAGGTCAATATTAGAGAAACGAAGTGATTTCTTTCCAAGGATGTACATCTAATAATCTTGGTTAAACCTTCAATCTTGTTTTAAATGCTTTTCCATTGAAAATGATACCTCTCTTTCAGCTCCCCCATTTCTGAGAAGTATAAAATCTTATAATTTATTATTACCAAAGGGGAAAGGTGGGAGGAGGGATAAATTAACAGTTTGGAATTAACACATACACACTGCTATGTATAAAATAGATCATCAACAAGGAACTACTGTATAGCACAGGGAACTACACTCAACATTTTGCAATAACCTATAAGGGGAAATAATCTGAAAAAGAATAGATATTTTTATTGACATCATCTATCAATGACAGTTAAAGTGTAGCCTAAGGGAAGCTGGTGGTGAGTGCTTCTGACCCTGAAGACTTCAATCATCTAAAGTTTGGACTCTGCCTACTTCCCAAGGCCCTTAATGAACATATGTGTAGCCGTAGCTTAAAAACTTCCCCAGTTTGGGTTTCGGGGAGACACTGATTTTGAAAAAGCCCTGGTGTTCTCCTTACATGAATGGGACTCTTCCTACTGCTAAAACATGTCTGTCACACCCAGAGGATGGTATACCGTCTGATCGGGAAGAGTTTGGAAAAGGCATCTCATCTCCTCATCTCCTGGTGCTCGGGTTCACCCCTCCAGCGTCTTTACTAACAGTCTCCCCACTTGGAGATGTCAGCACTGTCAACATCCTGTTGCGTACAGTTTGGAATTTGTCCAGAGGATGAAGCGGAAGGATGAGGAACAAAGAGAGACAAGTCCTAGGTGTTCAGACAGGCACATGTCACTCTAATTTCCAATCAGGAAGACGAATTGACCAAAGGCTAGGGTTGCCCATGGAAACAGTATAGGGCTTGAGGAAATCCCGCTGCTTTGTGGCCAGTTCCCATAAACACAAGTTGAACAATGGAACTCAGGGGCAGTAAAATTCACAAAACTGCAGAGTTGAAAATATCCATCACTGAAAAATGTCTTGAGGAAAGTCAGAGAAAAGGACTTGTAAGCAAGGGAGAATGGCAGGAAAGGGATTTGAGGAGGTAGAAAGGACTCGCCATTAAGCACAAGAAAAGGAGCTGAACATTGCCAACATTGCAGTTGGCCAAAAAGGGTGTATGCGTTTTTTTCTGTATATATTCAAGAAAAGGGCATACACTTTTTAGCCAACCAAACAGGTGGGCACTGGAAGTCAATACTACAAAAGATATCACTTCGCATCAGTCAGAAGAGCCATCCTCATAAAGCGTAAACAACAGAAATGCAGGACAGGGCAAGGAGAAGAGGGAGCCCTGTGAGACTTATAGTGGAAATGTATATTGCCAACGGCCATTCTGGAGAAGTGTATTGTGTTTACTAAAGCATCTAAAAAATGAGCTACAGAGCATAGGGCACTTGCACTCATGGGCGTATATCTTGGGAAAAACAAAAATCGAGAGGACACAGGCACCCCAATGTTTACCCCCTCTCTGTTTAAAAGATCCTCGACTAGGATATAACTTAAATGTCTCTGGAGGGAAAAAATGGATAGAGATGTGGTACTTAGGTAGAGTGGAATATTATTCAGCCTGGAAATCAATGAAATATGGCCAGTTGTAACAACTCCAGAGGAGTTACGTATGATCATTCTAAGTGACAGAATTCAAAAAGAAAAAGACACATATCATAAGATATCACTTAAAGGTGGAATCCAAAATGGCTACACATGAAATAAATTACAAAACAAAAACATAGTCAAATATGTAGAAAACACGCATAAGGCTGCTAAACGGGAAAGGTGGGGAGGGGTGAGGCATCATCCAGGAGGTTGAAATTAGCAAAGATACCATTCCAAATACCAAACTGATAATCAACAAGGCCTACACGGTAGCTAAAAGAACTGCACTCAGCACACTCAAGTCACCGGAAAAGAATATATACGACTGGTAAGAATCTGAAAAAGAATTTATTGATGTCTCTCTGTACGTGAATCAAGTGGATGTACAGCAGCAAGAAACAGAGCTTTGAAAATCAGCTGTAACCAATATAGTAATAAATTGAAAAAAATAAACGACAGAGAGACAGAGAAAACCTCTTACAACTTTTCCTCAGGGACGGTGATGCAACATGGATTGAACACATCTAGACCCACAGCAGGATGAGACATAAGGCTGGAAACTGTTTGCACTAAGAGAAATGTGAGGTTGGGTGAGGAAATGCACACCCTTTAAAGTAATACTACCTGGTACCCATTCAATGGGTCCCAAATCTGCAGGTTCAAGGGATCTTCCTACAGCTAAAACATGCATGGAAAACCCAGAGGACTGTACACCATGTGATCGGGAGATGTGTCTAAAATGCACCTCATTTATCCTCTCCTGGTGCTCCTGTTCACCATTTCAGCCACGTTACTTAGAATCTCTCCACTTGGAGAATCAGCACATTTCAAATTCTGTTTCACACATTTTGCAAATTGTGAGGAGGATGAACGGGAAGAGGGGGAACCAATGAGAGAATAGTTGTAGGGGTTTGGACGGGCACATATCACTCTAATTTCCCATTAAGAATAAGAATTAAAGAAAGGCTCAGCCTGCCTCGCCGGAGCCAAAATAGGGCCTGAAGCAATCCTGCGGGTTTGAGGCCAGCTCACAAAAGAGCAACTTAAAAAATGGAGCTCAGGGTCACTGCAATTCACAAACCTGCAGAGTTATAAATGAAAACTAACGTCCAAAAATATGTTGAGGTAAGGCAAAGAAGAGGATCTGAATGCAAGACAGAATTGCAAGAAACAGATTTCAATGATAGATTGGACTCGTCTTTAATGCACATGAAAAGCGGCAGAATTTCGACAATGATGCAGTTGGCCCAAAAGGGCGTATGCGTTTTTTCCTGATTATATCCAGGAAAAAACGCATACGCACTTTATGGGCAATGAAGCAAGCAAGCAATGCAAATGTGCACAACAAAGAAGTCTCACTTCCCACTGGTCAAAAGGGCCATCCTAAAAAGTTGTAAAAACCAGAAATACAGGACAGGCCATGGAGAACAGGGAGCCTTTATACGCTGATGGGCAGTGTGTGAACTGCCGAGAGCCACTCTGGAGAAGTGTATGGTGGTTCCTAAATCATCTAAAATACAGAGCTACAGAGCATAGGACACTTCCAATCATGGGAGTATATCTAGGGAAGTCTAAAAATCAACAAGACACAAGCACACCACAGTTTAGGGCTACTCTGTTTACAAGAACCTCAACTTCAGTACACCTTAAATATCCCAGGAAAGAGAACAATGGATAAAGAAGATGTGGTACTTATGTACAATGGAATATCTCTTCACCATGAAATCAATGTAATAAGGCTAGTAGAAGGATAAAGAGTGGATTTAGGTCCGATAATACTACTTGAAATAAGTCAAACAGAAAAAGAAACATATCATAAGATATCACTTATAGAGGGAGGGTAAATATGGCTGCACAAGAAATGAATTACAGAACAGAACAGTGTCTCACATTTAGAAAACACACTTATGTCAGCTTAAGGGGAAAGGAGAGGTGGGGTGATGCATAAAACCAGAGTTTGAAATTAGCACAGATACCGTTCAATAAACGAAATAGGTATTAGACAAGATCTACACCTTGCTCAATGAACTGGCCTCAACACACCCTATACACCACAGAGAAATATATCTGAGTAATAAGAATCTTAAAACCCATGTATTGATATATCTCCATAAGGGAATCAAGTGTGTGCAGAGCGGCACAAACACAGCAGTGAAAATGAGCTAAACCCCATTATAGAAATAAATTTTAAAAACAAAACGCTGAAACAATGAAAGAGAGAAAAATTCTTACAAAATTCGCTCAGGGGCTGTGATGCAACCTGGATTGACCACATATAAACCCACAGCTGGATAAGACATAAGGCTGGACACTTGGGGCTGAGAGGATTGGTGAGCTTTGGTGAGCAACTGCCGAAAGTTTAATGCAATACTTCATGCTACTCATTCCAAGGGTCCCAACACTCCAGGTTGAAGGGAATCTTCCTCCAGCTAAACCATGCTTGGGAAACCCAGCGACTGGTATACCATATGATCGGGAAAGGTTTCTAAAACACACCTCATTTTTCCTCTCCTGGGGCTCTGGATCGACATTCCAGCCGCTTTACTAACAACATCCCCACATGGAGAGTCAATGCCTTTAAGTTCTGGTATCGCACAGTCTGCAGTTAGTGCGGAGGATGAATGGGAATAGGGGGAACCAGTGAGAAACTAGCTGTAGTGGTTTCAATGGGCACATGTCACTCTAATTTCACATCAGTAAGAAGAATTAACCAAAGGCACAGCAAGGTGCCCCAGAAGAAGAATAGAGCTTCAAGGAATCCTGTGGTTATGGGGCAAGATCACAAAAATAAGAGCTGAAAAATGGAGCTAAGGGCCACTGCAATTCAAAAACCTGCAGAGTTATAAAGGCCAACTATTTTCAAAAAATATATTGAGGTAAGGCTATGAAGAAGCATTGAAAGCAAGGCAGAATTGCAGGAAACCGATTTCAGGAGGTAGACTGGAATTGCATTTAAAACATATGAAGAGAGTCAGAACCTCGACAGTGATGCACTTGGCCAAAAAGGGCGTATGTGTTTTTTCCTGAATATAGTCAGGAAAAAACGCATACACACTTTTTGGCCAACCAAGCAAGCTTGCAAAGGAAATCTGCACTACAATGAAGTCTCACTTTCCCCTGGTCAAAAGGGCCATCTGAAAAAAGTGTAAAATCCATAAAGGCACGACAGGCCATGGAGAACTGGGAGCCTTCTTCTGCTGATGGGCGGGATGTAAATTGCCAACAGCCACTCTGGAGAAGTGTATGGTGTTTCCTGAAACATCTAAAAAACAAAGCAACAGAGCCTAGGGCACTTCCACTTATGGTCCTATAGTTTAGGGAAATTAAAATCAAAAAGACACAGCCACCCCAAAGTTTGGGATGGCTCTGTTTACAAGAACCTCATATACGGTACAAGTTCAATATCGCAGAAAGTGAAAAATGGATAAAGAAGTTGTGGTACTTATCTACAATGCAATATCACTCAGCAATGAAATCTATGTCATCAGGCCCGTAGCAGCATAATGAGTGGATTAAGTACGATGAATCTAACTGAAATAAGTCACACAGAAAAAGAAACATCATAAGATATCACTAATACACGGAATGTAAACTTGGCTACACAGGAACTGAATTCCAAAACAGAACAGGGTCTCAAATTTAGAAAACCAACTTATGCTTGCTTAAGGGGAAAGGTGAGTTGGGGTGCTGCATAAAACCAGAGATTGAAATGAGCACAGATAAAGTTCTATAAGCCAAATATGGAATAGACAAGAGCTACTCCTTGCTCAACGAAATGGACTCAACACCCCATATTCAACGCCTAGGAATATACCTGCCTAGTAAGAATCATAAAAGCTATGGATTTATATATCTCTGTAAGAGAATCAAGAGTGTGTACAGCGGCATTAAAGCAGTGAAAATCAGCTAAATCCCATATTAAAAATAAATTTCTTAAACAAAACACAATGACAGTGAAATAGAGAGCAATACTTAAGTAATTCATTCAAGGCTTCTGAGGCAACCTGCATTTACCATATCTACACCCAGAGCTGGGTGACACATAAGGCTGGACACTTGGGGCTCATAAGATTGGTGAGGTTCGGTGAGCAAATGCAGACCCTTTGAAGTCATATTGCATGGTACCCATTCCACGGGTCTCAACTCTCCAGGTTTAAGGTATTCTTCCTTCAGCTAAAACATGCATGTGGAACCTAGAGTATGATCAACCATGTGATAGGGAGACGTGTTCAAATATGTCTCAGTTTTCGTACCCTGGTACTCGGGTGCAATATTGCAGACGCTTTACTAACACTCTCCCGACTTGGAGAGTCAGTGCCTTTAACCTCCTGTTTGGCCCAGTTTGCAATTTCTGCGGAAGATGAACAGGAATAGCGAGAACCAATGAGAGACTAGCTGGAGGTGTCTGGACGGGGAAATTTAACTCATATTTCCCACCAGGAAGAGGAATTAACCAAAGGCTCAGCGTGCCGTTTCGGAACCAGATTAGGGCCTGAAGCCATCCTGCGGTGTTGCGGCCAGCTCACAAGAAAGTGAGTTGAAGAAAGGAGCTCAGGGGCACTGTAATGCACAAACCTGCAGAGTTATAAATGACAGCTATCGTCCAAAAATATACTGAAGTAAGGCTGCCAAGAGGACTTGAAAACGGGGCAGAATTGCAGGAAACCGATTTCAGGAGGTAGACTGGAATTGCATTGAAAGCATAGGAAAAGAGGCAGAGCGTCCACAATGATGCACTTGGCCAAAAAGGGCGTATGCGTTTTTTCCTGAATATATTCAGGAAAAAACGCATACGCCCTTTTTGGCCAACCAAGCAAGCTTGCAAAGGAAATCTGCACGACAATGAAGTCTCACATCCCTCCGGTCAAAAGGGCCATCTGAAAAAAGTGTAAAATCCAGAAAGGCAGGACAGGCCATGGAGAACTGGGAGCCTTGTTATGCTGATGGGCGGGATGTAAATTGCCAACAGCCACTTGGGAGAAGTGTATGGTGTTTCCTGAAACATCTAGAAAACAAAGCAACAGAGCCTAGGGCACTTCCACTTATGGTCCTATAGCTTAGGGAAATTAAAATCAAAAAGACACAGCCACCCCAAAGTTTGGGACGCCTCTGTTTACAAGAACCTCGTTTAACATACAAGTTCAATATCACAGAAAGTGAAAAATGGATAAAGAACTTGTGGTACTTACGTACAATGCAGTATGACTCAGCAGTGAAATCTATGTCATCAGGCCCGTAGCAGCACAATGAGTGGATTCAGGTACGATGATTCTAACTGAAATAAGTCACACAGAAAAAGAAACATCATAACATATCACTAATACACGGAATGTAAACTTGGCTATACAGGAACTGAATTCCAAAACAGAACAGGGTCTCAAATGTAGAAAACCAACTTATGCTTGCTTAAGGGGAAAGGTGAGTTGGGGTGCTGCATAAAACCAGAGATTGAAATGAGCACAGATAAATTTCCTTAAGCCAAATATGGAATAGACAAGAGCTACTCCTTACTCAACGAAATGGACTCAACACCCCATATTAAACGCCTAAGAATGTACCTGACTAGTAAGTATCTTAAATCCTATGGATTTCTATGTCTCCGAAAGAGAATCAAGCATGTGTACAGGGGCATAAACGCAGCAGTGATAGGATTGGAGAGGTTCGGTGAGCAAATGAAGACCCTTTGAAGTCATATTGCATGGTACCCATTCCACGGGTCTCAACTCTCCAGGTTTAAGGTATTCTTCCTTCAGCTAAAAATGCATGTGGAACCCAGAGTATGATCAACCGTGTGAACGAGAGACGTGTTCAAATATGTCTCAGTTTTCCTCCCCTGGTACTCGGGTGCAACATTCCAGACGCTTTACTAACACTCTCTCCACTTGGAGAGTCAGCGCCTTTAACCTCCTGTTTGGCCCAGTTTGCAATTTCTGCGGAAGATGAACAGGAATAGCGAGAACCAATGAGAGACTAGCTGGAGGTGTCTGGACGGGCAAGTTTTACTCTCATTTCCCACCAGGAAGAGCAAATAACCAAAGGCTCAGTGTGCCGTGCCGGAACCAGATTAGGGCCTGAAACCATCATGCGGTGTTGCGGCCAGCTCACAAGAAAGCGAGTTGAAGAAAGGAGCTCAGGGGCACTGTAATTCACAAACCTGCAGAGTTATAAATGACAGCTCTCGTCCAAAAATATACTGAAGTAAGGCTGCCAAGAAGACTTGAAAGCGGGGCAGAATTGCAGGAAACCGATTTCAGGATGTAGACTGGAATTGCATTGAAAGCATAGGAAAAGAGGCAGAACGTCCACAATGATGCACTTGGCCAAAAAGGGCGTATGCGTTTTTTCCTGAATATATTCAGGAAAAAACGCATACGCCCTTTTTGGCCAACCAAGCAAGCTTGCAAAGGAAACCTGCACTACAATGAAGTCTCACTTCTCCCAGGTCAGAAGGGCCATCTGAAAAAAGTGTAAAATCCAGAAAGGCAGGACAGGCCATGGAGAACTGGGAGCCTTGTTATGCTGATGGGCGGGATGTAAATTGCCAACAGCCACTTGGGAGAAGTGTATGGTGTTTCCTGAAACATCTAAAAAACAAAGCAACAGAGCCTAGGGCACTTCCACTTATGGTCCTATAGCTTAGGGAAATTTAAATCAAAAAGACACAGCCACCCCAAAGTTTGGAACGGCTCTGTTTACAAGAACCTCATTTACAGTACATGTTCAACATCGCAGAAAGTGAAAAATGGATAAAGAAGTTGTGGTATTTACTTACAAAGCAATATCACTCAGCAATGAAATCTATGTCATCAGGCCCTTAGCAGCACAATGAGTGGATTCAGGTATGATGATTCTAACTGAAATAAGTCACACAGAAAAAGAAACATCATAAGATATCAGTAATACACGGAATGTAACCTTGGCTACACAGGAACTGAATTACAGAACAGAACAGGGTCTCAAATTTAGAAAACCAACTTATGCTTGCTTAAGGGTAAAGGTGAGTTGGGGTGCTGCATAAAACCAGAGACTGAAATGAACACAGATAAAGTTCCTTAAGCCAAATATGGAATAGACAAGAGCTACTCCTTGCTCAATGAAATGGACTCAACACCGCACATTAAATGCCTAAGAATGTACCTGACTAGTAAATATCTTAAAACCTATGGATTGCTATGTCTACGAAAGAGAATCAAGCATGTGTACAGGGGCATAAACGCAGCAGTGATAGGATTGGAGAGGTTCGGTGAGCAAATGAAGACCCTTTGAAGTCATATTGCATGGTACCCATTCCACGGGTCTCAACTCTCCAGGTTTAAGGTATTCTTCCTTCAGCTAAAACATGCATGTGGAACCCAGAGTATGATCAACCGTGTGAACGGGAGACGTGTTCAAATATGTCTCAGTTTTCCTCCCCTGGTACTCAGGTGCAACATTCCAGACGCTTTACTAACACTCTCCCCACTTGGAGAGTCAGCGCCTTTAACCTCCTGTTTGGCCCAGTTTGCAATTTCTGTGGAAGATGAACAGGAATAGCGAGAACCAATGAGAGACTAGCTGGAGGTGTCTGGACGGGCAAATTTAACTCTCATTTCCCACCAGGAAGAGGAAATAACCAAAAGCTCAGCGTGCCGTGCCGGAACCAGATTAGGGCCTGAAGCCATCCTGCGGTGTTGCGGCCAGCTCACAAGAAAGCGAGTTGAAGAAAGGAGCTCAGGGGCACTGTAATGCACAAACCTGCAGAGTTATAAATGACAGCTATCGTCCAAAAATATACTGAAGTAAGGCTGCCAAGAGGACTTGAAAGCGGGGCAGAATTGCAGGAAACCGATTTCAGGAGGTAGACTGGAATTGCATTGAAAGCATAGGAAAAGAGGCAGAACGTCCACAATGATGCACTTGGCCAAAAAGGGCGTATGCGTTTTTTCCTGAATATATTCAGGAAAAAACGCATACGCCCTTTTTGGCCAACCAAGCAAGCTTGCAAAGGAAATCTGCACTACAATGAAGTCTCACTTCCCCCCGGTCAAAAGGGCCATCTGAAAAAAGTGTAAAATCCAGAAAGGCAGGACAGGCCATGGAGAACTGGGAGCCTTGTTATGCTGATGGGCGGGATGTAAATTGCCAACAGACACTGGGGAGAAGTGTATGGTGTTTCCTGAAACATCTAAAAAACAAAGCAACAGAGCCTAGGGCACTTCCACTTATGGTCCTATAGCTTAGGGAAATTAAAATCAAAAAGACACAGCCACCCCAAAGTTTGGGACGCCTCTGTTTACAAGAACCTCGTTTACCATACAAGTTCAATATCACAGAAAGTGAAAAATGGATAAAGAACTTGTGGTACTTACGTACAATGCAGTATGACTCAGCAGTGAAATCTATGTCATCAGGCCCGTAGCAGCATAATGAGTGGATTCAGGTACGATGATTCTAACTGAAATAAGTCACACAGAAAAAGAAACATCATAAGATATCACTAATACACGGAATGTAAACTTGGTTACACAGGAACTGAATTCCAAAACAGAACAGGGTCTCAAATTTAGAAAACCAACTTATGCTTGCTTAAGGAGAAAGGAGAGTTGGGGTGCTGCATAAAACCAGAGATTGAAATGAGCACAGATAAAGTTCTTAAGCCAAATATGGAATAGACAAGAGCTACTCCTTGCTCAACGAAATGGACTCAACACCCCATATTAAACGCCTAAGAATGTACCTGACTAGTAAGTATCTTAAAACCTATGGATAGCTATGTCTCCGAAAGAGAATCAAGCATGTGTACAGGGGCATAAACGCAGCAGTGATAGGATTGGAGAGGTTCGGTGAGCAAATGAAGACCCTTTGAAGTCATATTGCATGGTACCCATTCCACGGGTCTCAACTCTCCAGGTTTAAGGTATTCTTCCTTCAGCTAAAACATGCATGTGGAACCCAGAGTATGATCAACCGTGTGAACGGGAGACGTGTTCAAATATGTCTCAGTTTTCCTCCCCTGGTACTCGGGTGCAACATTCCAGACACTTTATTAACACTCTCCCCACTTGGAGAGTCAGCGCCTTTAACCTCCTGTTTGGTCCAGTTTGCAATTTCTGCGGAAGATGAACAGGAATAGGGAGAACCAATGAGAGACTAGCTGGAGGTGTCTGGACGGGCAAATTTAACTCTCATTTCCCACCAGGAAGAGGAATTAACCAAAGGCTCAGCGTGCCGTGCTGGAACCAGATTAGGGCCTGTAAACATCCTGCGGTGTTGCGACCAGCTCACAAGAAATCGAGCTGAAGAAAGGAGCTCAGGGGCACTGTAATGCACAAACCTGCAGAGTTATAAATGACAGCTATCGTCCAAAAATATACTGAAGTAAGGCTGCCAAGAGGACTTGAAAGCGGGGCAGAATTGCAGGAAACCGATTTCAGGAGGTAGACTGGAATTGCATTGAAAGCATAGGAAAAGAGGCAGAACGTCCACAATGATGCACTTGGCCAAAAAGGGCGTATGCGTTTTTTCCTGAATATATTCAGGAAAAAACGCATACGCACTTTTTGGCCAACCAAGCAAAGCTTGCAAAGGAAATCTGCACTACAATGAAGTCTCACTTCCCCCCGGTCAAAAGGGCCATCTGAAAAATGTGTAAAATCCAGAAAGGCAGGACAGTCCATGGAGAACTGGGAGCATTGTTATGCTGATGGGCGGGATGTAAATTGCCAACAGCCACTTGGGAGAAGTGTATGGTGTTTCCTGAAACATCTAAAAAACAAAGCAACAGAGCCTAGGGCACTTCCACTTATGGTCCTATAGCTTAGGGAAATTAAAATCAAAAAGACACAGCCACCCCAATGTTTGGGATGGCTCTGTTTACAAGGACCTCAATTACGGTACAAGTTCAATATCGCAGAAAGTGAAAAATGGATAAAGAAGTTGTGGTACTTACGTACAATGCAGTATCACTGAGCAATGAAATCTGTCATCAGGCCCGTAGCAGCACAATGAGTGGATTCAGGTACGATGATTCTAACTGAAATAAGTCACAGAGAAAAAGAAACATCATAAGATATCACTAATACACGGAATGTAAACTTGGCTACACAGGAAGTGAATTCCAAAACAGAACAGGGTCTCAAATTTAGAAAACCAACTTATGCTTCTTAAGGGGAAAGGTGACTTGGGGTGCTGCATAAAACCAGAGATTGAAATGAGCACAGATAAAGTTCCTTAAGCCAAATATGGAATAGACAAGAGGTACTCCTTGCTCAACGAAATGGACTCAACTCCCCATATTAAACGCCTAAGAATGTACCTGACTAGTAAGTATCTCAAAACCTAGGAATTGCTATGTCTCCAAAAGAGAATCAAGCGTGTTTACTGGGGCATAAATGCAGCAGTGATAGGATTGGAGAGGTTCGGTGAGCAAATGAAGACCCTTTGAAGTCATATTGCATGGTACTCATTCCACGGGTCTAAACTCTCCAGGTTTAAGGTATTCTTCCTTCAGCTAAAACATGCATGTGGAACCCAGAGTATGATCAACCGTGTGATCGGGAGACGTGTTCAAATATGTCTCACTTTTCGTCCCCTGGTACTCGGGTGCAACATTCCAGACGCTTTACTAACACTCTCCCCACTTGGAGAGTCAGTGCCTTTAACCTCCTGTTTGGCCCATTTTGCAATTTCTGCGGAAGATGAACAGGAATAGGGAGAACCAATGAGAGACTAGCTGGAGGTGTCTGAATGGGCAAATTTAACTCTCATTTCCCACTAGGAAGAGGAATTAACCAAAGGCTCAGCGTGCCGTGCCGGAACCAGACTAGGGCCTGAAGCAATCCTGCGGTGTTTCGGCCACCTCACAAGAAAGCGAGTTGAAGAAAGGAGCTCAGGGGCTCTGTAATTCACAAACCTGCAGAGTTATAAATGACAGCTATCGTCCAAAAATATACTGAAGTAAGGCTGCCAAGAGGACTTGAAAGCGCGGCAGAATTGCAGGAAACCGATTTCAGGAAGTAGACTGGAATTGCATTGAAAGCATAGGAAAAGAGGCAGAACGTCTACAATGATGCACTTGGCCAAAAAGGGCGTATGCGTTTTTTCCTGAATATATTCAAGAAAAAACGCATACGCACTTTTTGGCCAACCAAGCAAGCTTGCAAAGGAAATCTGCACTACAATGAAGTCTCACTTCCCCCCGGTCAAAAGGGCCATCTGAAAAAAGTGTAAAACGCAGAAAGGCAGAACAGGCCATGGAGACCTGGGAGCCTTGTTATGCTGATGGGCGGGATGTATATTGCCAACAGACACACGGGAGAAGTGTATGGTGTTTCCTGAAACATCTAAAAAACAAAGCAACAGAGCCTATGGCACTTCTACTTATGGTTCTATAGCTTAGGGAAATTAAAATCAAAAAGACACAGCCACCCCAAAATTTGGGACGGCTCTTTTTACAGGAATCTCTTCTGCGGCACAAGTTAAATATCCCAGAGAGCAAATAATGGATAAAGAAGTTGCGGTACTTATGTACAACAGAATACCACACAGCAATGAAATCTATGTCACCAGGCCCGTACCAGCATAATGAGTGGATTGAGGCACGATGATTCTAAGTGAAATAAGTCACACAGAAAAAGAAACATCATAAGGTATCACTAATACACGGAATGTGAACTTGGCTACACATGAACTGAATTACAAAACAGAACAGGGTCTCAAGTTTAGAAAACCAACTTAAGCCTGCTTAAGGGGGAAGGTGAGTTGGGGTGCTGCATAAAAGCAGAGTTTGAAATTAGCACAGATACCGTTCCATAAGCCAAATATGTAATAGACAAGACCTACCCCTTGCTCAACGAAATGGATTCAACAATGAGGTATCACCTCACACCTGGTAGAATAGGCATCATAGAAAATCTACAAACAAAAAATGCTGGAAAGGGTGTGGAGAAAAGGAACCCTCTTCCACTATTGTTGGGAATATAAATTGATACAGTCATTATGGAGAACAATATGGAATTTCTTAAGAAACTAACAATAGAATTACCATATGATACAGCAATCCCAGTACTGGACATATACCCAGACAAAACCATAAATCAAAAAGAGTCATTCACCGCAATGTTCATTGCATCACTATTTACAATATCGAGGTAATGGAAGCAACCTAAATGCCCACAGACAGACGAATGCATAAAGCCGTGGTACATATGTAAAATGGAATATTACTAAGCCATGAAAAGGAATGAAACTGGGTCATTTGTAGAGACGTCGATGGATCTAGAGACTGTCATACAGAGTGAAGTAAGTCAGAAAGAGAAAAACAAATCTTGTATATTCATGCATATATGTGGAACCTAGAAAAACTGTACAGATTAACCATTTTGCAAGGCATAAATAGAGCAACAGATGTAGACAACAAACGTATGGACAATAAGGGGGGAAAGCTGTTGGGGGGGTGGTGGTGGGAGGAGTTGAGAGACTGGGATTGGCATGTATACATTTATATGTATAAAATAGATAACCAATAAGAACCTGCTGTATAAAAATATAAAATAAAATTCAAAATTAAAAAGAAATAAAATTTAAAAAATAAAACAGAAAAAACAATTATTCCCTGCACATACATGTATTCATATGAATAAATTATTTCCATGCTTATATCTGTAAATACAAAAAAGAGGAATAAAATCTACCTTGAACCAAAAACGAAAAAGAGAAAAAAAACACAGAACCCACCAGTTACACAGAGGAAAACAGTATCAGGGCACTTGCTCCAGTTGTAAACAATTCTGAAGTTGGTCAGTGGTGGGGAATCGTCTCCCATTCAGCCAGCAGCCCCCACGCAACAAGCGTCCTCATTGCAAAGCTGGGGCACCGTGCCGAGGCATCTGTGAGTAAACGTGAGCTGAGCCCCAGGCCAGTTGCTGCTGAAGTATTCCCACCCGTCCCAGGTAAAACACCTGAATATATACAAGGACTTGAAAGCCTAGAGGAAGGGCCATAGAGCCACATGAGTGACAGCATGCCGGCCGACTTGGTGCCTGCAGGCCAGCCAGGATGGTCCTGGTCCTGGGTGCTCTTCTGGAAGATTTCCATTTCCCTGCCTGAGATACCCGTCCTGTCCCTGCCCCCACTGCTTTTTTCCTTCCTCACCTCTGCCCAGGGAGAAATTCCAGCAGCAGGTATGGGTGACACATCCTCTTCTTTAGCAGGTGGCAGCCTGGCAACTGCTGCAGAAAGTCCAGCAGAGCCCCACTCACACTGGGCCACCCACAAAGCCGTGGCCTCTCACTCCCTCCCACCAGCCCAGCCCCGAGACTGCTGACAGGGCAGAGAAAATGGTGTCAGGCACGGCTGCAGGGGCTCTTGCTGCCTGGAGTGGTATTTATATTGATCTCAACCCAGGCACACCTGGGGAGGGCTGGCCGGCACGGTAAGGCTGCCCAGGTCAGCCAATCATCACCCCTCAGGGGCTCAAAGTTGCAGAAAATGGAACTTGCTGAACCGGCCAGGTCCAAGGAACAGGTGTGGGCTCCTGAGAGTCAGGATAGACAAGAGGCTGCAGCTTTGGCTTGTTTTCTAATCATTTTATCTGGCCCATGAGTGGGAGACAACTTCAAGAAAACCCTCTCCTAATGAGAGGAACCCAGGAGTCAGGGAGAGGAGGGGTGGGTGGTGGTTGGAGACAGAGGCCTGGTGCCCCGGGTGCAGTGGAAGTCTCTGGAAGACCAGGTGGAGGGAGGCCTCACGGAGTGATGCCCAGGGTCACAGACCTGTCGCAGCTGCTGTTTGTTAGTTCAAGTCCTGCTCTGAGGTGCTCTGTGTCAGCTCTGAGCGACAGGTGAGCTGGGGGTGCTCTGCAATGAGGGCTATGTGCACGGTTCCTGTGTGCCCAGCCCTGCCACGGTACCTGCAAGGGTAGCTCTGTATCCTGGGAGGGGCCTGACCACGAGAGCCCCGTGGGCTGGGGTGGGGGTGGGGTACCTGCCCAGGTGAGCTCCATATTCTGGGATTGGTCTGACCACGAGAGCCCCATGGGCTGCTGGGGACCTGGTAAAGGATGTCAGGACAGTCAGTGAAGCCACCAAGGATATACCTCCAGTTGCTCCTAATTCCTACACCCTGCTGGTCATTCTACCAACCACCAGGACATGGTATTCTGTATTAGTCTTCAATGATGCCTTCTTTTGTATTCCATTAGTCCCAGAGTCACAAGAAATTTTGGCTTGTGAGTGGCAGGACTCAACATACAACTAAAACAATACTTCCGGGCCGTCTGGCCCCAAGGGTGCAAAAATTCCCACACCATCTTTGGGGAAAGCTTAGCTAAAGACCTAAAAGTTCTGCCTCTGGAAAAGGAAACCCTCCTTCAATATGCAGACGACATTCTGATCGCCAGCCCTACTAAGGAGGCCTCTGAACTACCAAGCCAATAAAGGATAGAAGTTGTCCAAGAAAAAGCTCAAATATCACAGACTGCAGTGACCTGCCTGGGCTTCATTCTCACAGAAGGTCGGAGAAGCCCATCCCAGGAAAGGGAAGAAACCGTTTTCAGCCTTACCCCTTTCTAAAACAAGAAGACAGCTTAGGGGTTCCTGGGGAGGCCAGGGTTTGCTGCTTCTGGATCCCTAACTACAGTCTACTAGCTGGGCCTCTATATGAAACACTGAAAGGAAAAGATGATGATCCTTTTGAATAGAATCCAGAAGTGGCCTTTCAAGAATGGAAAGAGCAGTCAATTCAGACCCTTGCCCTGGAACTCCCTAATTTAGCTAAACCCTTTGACCTTTACATTCCCGGTGAAAGGTGAATCACCATTGGAGAATTAGTGCAAAAACTGGGACCACTTGAAATGGAACAATGCAAGAATGCCATCCAGGTAGGATAAACTACGGTCACTAAGGGGCTTGGCCCACTGCCACATCTGGCCAAGATACTGGCGGTATCTAAAAACCTGGAAATCAGCAGCCCAAAAGGCCACCTCCCTCCTAAGGGAAAAGGACCCCACGTGGTGATCCTAACCACCAACCATGCCCTGAAGTTGCAGGGTTCGCTCCGTGGGCACACCGACCTCGAGTGAGGAGGCCCTCCAACTCCAACATCCAGAGAGATAACCGGGGGCAACAGGGCACCATGACGACTCGTGTGAACATCACTTGACCTGGAGTTTCTCTCATAAAACAACAAGAGTGTGTCCCAAAAGAGTAGACTACTGCTTGCAGGACTTACTGCACCCAGAGGGGAGCTAATAATCTTGGCGGGGGAACAGTATACCACACTGTCACCATAGAAAAGCCTACAGACACCGTGATGATGGTGGCCAATAAGACCGGCTGGACTCCTGTTTACTTCAAAAGGCTGTTGACTCAGTGGCCATCATGGTCCTTGATCACCACTGACCCTGGACTGTCTGGGAGTTGAGCGGGCAGGGCTCTGACACCTGGTGCTGTTTGTACGTTAATTCAGGGGCCTAACTGAAGAAAGCGCAGACTACTGGTCAGAGCATCTAGGCTGGCAGAAACGGTCAGCCTAAGGTGGCCGAACAAATGTGGGGCGGGGTGAAACCGGCCCCCACAGCGTCTCTGCACATCTCTTTCCTGGACCCTTAAAGGTCATTAGAATCTATAACACTTCCAATGCTGGTGCTCAGGCGGACGAGCAGGGAGACAGGGGTCCTGGGGACAATCAACGTCACCGGGAGGCTGCTGGGGAGAAGCTCTGACCCTCGCCCCAGGGTATGAGGGCTCCCAACTCAGCACTCAGCAGTTACAGAAGAAGGGTCTGCACCCTCAGCACTCCAAGAATGAGGAACGGGACAAAAGGCAGAGGAGGGGTTTGTCCCCAGCAAAGCCCATTAAAAATCCCTGGGAGATAAAAATAGAATCTGGGCAATAAAGTCAAGTCTAACCTTTTTTATCCTTTGTGCTTTGTCTAATTTCACGTGCTCCTAGGGTCCCGCATGCAGAGGTTCCACACCCGGCACTTCAGACCAGATTTCCTAGTGCAGAATGGCTGGGTCGACACCTCAGCTCCTGGGGCCCAGTGCAGACTCCACGATATAGAGCCTGAGCTACAGCCAACCCGGCCCTCGAGAGCTCCGCCGCCTCCCTCCCTCCCACTGACTCTGACAGGATCTCTACACAGCAGCCCAGCCCACAGCCCACGGGGTAGTGCATGCTCTCACCTCTCCATTCTCTGAGCAAAATATAAAGTTTCCTTTGCTTGTGAACCAAACTCAGTCTCGATCTGTTGGCCCCAATGACACTGGGCAGGGGGACACTCGTTGGGGTCCACTCTGGAGGATCAGTAACAGAAATTGAGACTATTGTAACCTCAATGAACAGATGTGTGAGCCAAACTGTAGTTAACATAGAACAGTGTATAAGGCTCGGGTAAAATAAGATGTTTTTAACACTTCCATTTGATATTTCCATCACTTTTTATAAGCAAGTTCAGTGAAAAGGTTTGTCTTATTTGTCAGGTCAATATTAGAGAAACGAAGTGATTTCTTTCCAAGGATGTACATCTAATAATCTTGGTTAAACCTTCAATCTTGTTTTAAATGCTTTTCCATTGAAAATGATACCTCTCTTTCAGCTCCCCCATTTCTGAGAAGTATAAAATCTTATAATTTATTATTACCAAAGGGGAAAGGTGGGAGGAGGGATAAATTAACAGTTTGGAATTAACACATACACACTGCTATGTATAAAATAGATCATCAACAAGGAACTACTGTATAGCACAGGGAACTACACTCAACATTTTGCAATAACCTATAAGGGGAAATAATCTGAAAAAGAATAGATATTTTTATTGACATCATCTATCAATGACAGTTAAAGTGTAGCCTAAGGGAAGCTGGTGGTGAGTGCTTCTGACCCTGAAGACTTCAATCATCTAAAGTTTGGACTCTGCCTACTTCCCAAGGCCCTTAATGAACATATGTGTAGCCGTAGCTTAAAAACTTCCCCAGTTTGGGTTTCGGGGAGACACTGATTTTGAAAAAGCCCTGGTGTTCTCCTTACATGAATGGGACTCTTCCTACTGCTAAAACATGTCTGTCACACCCAGAGGATGGTATACCGTCTGATCGGGAAGAGTTTGGAAAAGGCATCTCATCTCCTCATCTCCTGGTGCTCGGGTTCACCCCTCCAGCGTCTTTACTAACAGTCTTCCCACTTGGAGATGTCAGCACTGTCAACATCCTGTTGCGTACAGTTTGGAATTTGTCCAGAGGATGAAGCGGAAGGATGAGGAACAAAGAGAGACAAGTCCTAGGTGTTCAGACAGGCACATGTCACTCTAATTTCCAATCAGGAAGACGAATTGACCAAAGGCTAGGGTTGCCCATGGAAACAGTATAGGGCTTGAGGAAATCCCGCTGCTTTGTGGCCAGTTCCCATAAACACAAGTTGAACAATGGAACTCAGGGGCAGTAAAATTCACAAAACTGCAGAGTTGAAAATATCCATCACTGAAAAATGTCTTGAGGAAAGTCAGAGAAAAGGACTTGTAAGCAAGGGAGAATGGCAGGAAAGGGATTTGAGGAGGTAGAAAGGACTCGCCATTAAGCACAAGAAAAGGAGCTGAACATTGCCAACATTGCAGTTGGCCAAAAAGGGTGTATGCGTTTTTTTCTGTATATATTCAAGAAAAGGGCATACACTTTTTAGCCAACCAAACAGGTGGGCACTGGAAGTCAATACTACAAAAGATATCACTTCGCATCAGTCAGAAGAGCCATCCTCATAAAGCGTAAACAACAGAAATGCAGGACAGGGCAAGGAGAAGAGGGAGCCCTGTGAGACTTATAGTGGAAATGTATATTGCCAACGGCCATTCTGGAGAAGTGTATTGTGTTTACTAAAGCATCTAAAAAATGAGCTACAGAGCATAGGGCACTTGCACTCATGGGCGTATATCTTGGGAAAAACAAAAATCGAGAGGACACAGGCACCCCAATGTTTACCCCCTCTCTGTTTAAAAGATCCTCGACTAGGATATAACTTAAATGTCTCTGGAGGGAAAAAATGGATAGAGATGTGGTACTTAGGTAGAGTGGAATATTATTCAGCCTGGAAATCAATGAAATATGGCCAGTTGTAACAACTCCAGAGGAGTTACGTATGATCATTCTAAGTGACAGAATTCAAAAAGAAAAAGACACATATCATAAGATATCACTTAAAGGTGGAATCCAAAATGGCTACACATGAAATAAACTACAAAACAAAAACATAGTCAAATATGTAGAAAACACGCATAAGGCTGCTAAACGGGAAAGGTGGGGAGGGGTGAGGCATCATCCAGGAGGTTGAAATTAGCAAAGATACCATTCCAAATACCAAACTGATAATCAACAAGGCCTACACGGTAGCTAAAAGAACTGCACTCAGCACACTCAAGTCACCGGAAAAGAATATATACGACTGGTAAGAATCTGAAAAAGAATTTATTGATGTCTCTCTGTACGTGAATCAAGTGGATGTACAGCAGCAAGAAACAGAGCTTTGAAAATCAGCTGTAACCAATATAGTAATAAATTGAAAAAAATAAACGACAGAGAGACAGAGAAAACCTCTTACAACTTTTCCTCAGGGACGGTGATGCAACATGGATTGAACACATCTAGACCCACAGCAGGATGAGACATAAGGCTGGAAACTGTTTGCGCTAAGAGAAATGTGAGGTTGGGTGAGGAAATGCACACCCTTTAAAGTAATACTACCTGGTACCCATTCAATGGGTCCCAAATCTGCAGGTTCAAGGGATCTTCCTACAGCTAAAACATGCATGGAAAACCCAGAGGACTGTACACCATGTGATCGGGAGATGTGTCTAAAATGCACCTCATTTATCCTCTCCTGGTGCTCCTGTTCACCATTTCAGCCACGTTACTTAGAATCTCTCCACTTGGAGAATCAGCACATTTAAACTTCTGTTTCACACATTTTGCAAATTGTGAGGAGGATGAACGGGAAGAAGGGGAACCAATGAGAGAATAGTTGTAGGGGTTTGGACGGGCACATATCACTCTAATTTCCCATTAAGAATAAGAATTAAAGAAAGGCTCAGCCTGCCTCGCCGGAGCCAAAATAGGGTCTGAAGCAATCCTGCGGGTTTGAGGCCAGCTCACAAAAGAGCAACTTAAAAAATGGAGCTCAGGGTCACTGCAATTCACAAACCTGCAGAGTTATAAATGAAAACTAACGTCCAAAAATATGTTGAGGTAAGGCAAAGAAGAGGATCTGAATGCAAGACAGAATTGCAAGAAACAGATTTCAAGAGATAGATTGGACTCGTCTTTCACGCACATGAAAAGCGGCAGAATTTCGACAATGATGCAGTTGGCCCAAAAGGGCGTATGCGTTTTTTCCTGATTATATCCAAGAAAAAACGCATACGCACTTTATGGGCAACGAAGCAAGCAAGCAATGCAAATGTGCACAACAAAGAAGTCTCACTTCCCACCGGTCAAAAGGGCCATCCTAAAAAATTGTAAAAACCAGAAATGCAGGACAGGCCATGGAGAACAGGGAGCCTTTATACGCTGATGGGCAGTGTGTGACCTGCCAAGAGCCACTCTGGAGAAGTGTATGGTGGTTCCTAAATCATCTAAAGCAGAGCTACAGAGCATAGGACACTTCCAATCATGGGAGTATATCTAGGGAAGTCTAAAAATCAACAAGACACAAGCACACCACAGTTTAGGGCTACTCTGTTTACAAGAACCTCAACTTTAGTACACCTTAAATATCCCAGGAAAGAGAACAATGGATAAAGAAGATGTGGTACTTATGTACAATGGAATATCTCTTCACCATGAAATCAATGTAATAAGGCTAGTAGAAGGATAAAGAGTGGATTTAGGTCCGATAATACTACTTGAAATAAGTCAAACAGAAAAAGAAACATATCATAAGATATCACTTATAGAGGGAGGGTAAATATGGCTGCACAAGAAATGAATTACAGAACAGAACAGTGTCTCACATTTAGAAAACACACTTATGTCAGCTTAAGGGGAAAGGAGAGGTGGGGTGATGCATAAAACCAGAGTTTGAAATTAGCACAGATACCGTTCAATAAACGAAATAGGTATTAGACAAGATCTACACCTTGCTCAATGAACTGGCCTCAACACACCCTATACACCGCAGAGAAATATATCTGAGTAATAAGAATCTTAAAACCCATGTATTGATATATCTCCATAAGGGAATCAAGTGTGTGCAGAGCGGCACAAACACAGCAGTGAAAATGAGCTAAACCCCATTATAGAAATAAATTTTAAAAACAAAACGCTGAAACAATGAAAGAGAGAAAAATTCTTACAAAATTCGCTCAGGGGCTGTGATGCAACCTGGATTGACCACATATAAACCCACAGCTGGATAAGACATAAGGCTGGACACTTGGGGCTGAGAGGATTGGTGAGCTTTGGTGAGCAACTGCCGAAAGTTTAATGCAATACTTCATGCTACTCATTCCAAGGGTCCCAACACTCCAGGTTGAAGGGAATCTTCCTACAGCTAAACCATGCTTGGGAAACCCAGCGACTGGTATACCATATGATCGGGAAAGGTTTCTAAAACACACCTCATTTTTCCTCTCCTGGGGCTCCGGATCGACATTCCAGCCGCTTTACTAACAACATCCCCACATGGAGAGTCAATGCCTTTAAGTTCTGGTATCGCACAGTCTGCAGTTAGTGCGGAGGATGAATGGGAATAGGGGGAACCAGTGAGAAACTAGCTGTAGCGGTTTCAATGGGCACATGTCACTCTAATTTCACATCAGTAAGAAGAATTAACCAAAGGCACAGCAAGGTGCCCCAGAAGAAGAATAGAGCTTCAAGGAATCCTGTGGTTATGGGGCAAGATCACAAAAATAAGAGCTGAAAAATGGAGCTAAGGGCCACTGCAATTCAAAAACCTGCAGAGTTATAAAGGCCAACTATTTTCAAAAAATATATTGAGGTAAGGCTATGAAGAAGCATTGAAAGCAAGGCAGAATTGCAGGAAACCGATTTCAGGAGGTAGACTGGAATTGCATTTAAAACATATGAAGAGAGTCAGAACCTCGACAGTGATGCACTTGGCCAAAAAGGGCGTATGTGTTTTTTCCTGAATATAGTCAGGAAAAAACGCATACACACTTTTTGGCCAACCAAGCAAGCTTGCAAAGGAAATCTGCACTACAATGAAGTCTCACTTTCCCCTGGTCAAAAGGGCCATCTGAAAAAAGTGTAAAATCCATAAAGGTACGACAGGCCATGGAGAACTGGGAGCCTTCTTCTGCTGATGGGCGGGATGTAAATTGCCAACAGCCACTCTGGAGAAGTGTATGGTGTTTCCTGAAACATCTAAAAAACAAAGCAACAGAGCCTAGGGCACTTCCACTTATGGTCCTATAGTTTAGGGAAATTAAAATAAAAAAGACACAGCCACCCCAAAGTTTGGGAAGCCTCTGTTTACAAGAACCTCATATACGGTACAAGTTCAATATCGCAGAAAGTGAAAAATGGATAAAGAAGTTGTGGTACTTATGTACAATGCAATATCACTCAGCAATGAAATCTATGTCATCAGGCCCGTAGCAGCATAATGAGTGGATTAAGTACGATGAATCTAACTGAAATAAGTCACACAGAGAAAGAAACATCATAAGATATCACTAATACACGGAATGTAAACTTGGCTACACAGGAACTGAATTCCAAAACAGAACAGGGTCTCAAATTTAGAAAACCAACTTATGCTTGCTTAAGGGGAAAGGTGAGTTGGGGTGCTGCATAAAACCAGAGATTGAAATGAGCACAGATAAAGTTCTATAAGCCAAATATGGAATAGACAAGAGCTACTCCTTGCTCAACGAAATGGACTCAACACCCCATATTCAACGCCTAGGAATATACCTGCCTAGTAAGAATCATAAAAGCTATGGATTTATATATCTCTGTAAGAGAATCAAGAGTGTGTACAGCGGCATTAAAGCAGTGAAAATCAGCTAAATCCCATATTAAAAATAAATTTCTTAAACAAAACACAATGACAGTGAAATAGAGAGCAATACTTAAGTAATTCATTCAAGGCCTCTGAGGCAACCTGCAGTTACCATATCTACACCCAGAGCTGGGTGACACATAAGGCTGGACACTTGGGGCTCATAAGATTGGTGAGGTTCGGTGAGCAAATGCAGACCCTTTGAAGTCATATTGCATGGTACCCATTCCATGGGTCTCAACTCTCCAGGTTTAAGGGATTCTTCCTTCAGCTAAAACATGCATGTGGAACCCAGAGTATGATCCACCGTGTGATCGAGAACCGTGTTCAAATGTGTCTCACTTTTCGTTCCCTGGTACTCGGGTGCAACATTCCAGACGCTTTACTAACACTCTCCTCACTTGGAGAGTGAGTGCCTTTAACCTCCTGTTTGGCCCAGTTTGCAATTTCTGCGGAAGATGAACAGGAATAGGGAGAACCAATGAGAGACTAGCTGGAGGTGTCTGGACGGGCAAATTTAACTCTCATTTCCCACAGGGAAGAGGAATAAACCAAAGGCTCAGCATGCTGTGCCGGAACCAGATTAGGGCCTGAAGCCATCCTGCAGTGTTGCGGCCAGGTCACAAGAAAGCGAGTTGAAGAAAGGAGCTCAGGGGCACTGTAATTCACAAACCTGCAGATTTATAAATGACAGCTATTGTCCGAAAATATACTGAAGTAGGGCTGCCAAGAGGACTTGAATGCGGGGCAGAATTGCAGGAAACCGATTTTAGGAGGAATCGGAATTGGATTGCATTTAAAACACAGGAAAAGAGGCAGAATGTCGACAATGATGCACTTGGCCAAAAAGGGCGTATGCGTTTTTTCCTGAATATATTCAGGAAAAAACGCATACGCCCTTTTTGGCCAACCAAGCAAGCTTGCAAAGGAAATCTGCACTACAATGAAGTCTCACTTCCCCCCGGTCAAAAGGGCCATCTGAAAAAAGTGTAAAATCCAGAAAGGCAGGACAGGCCATGGAGAACTGGGAGCCTTGTTATGCTGATGGGCTGGATGTAAATTGCCAACAGCTGCTCTGTAGAAGTGTATGGTGTTTCCTGAAACATCTAAAAAACAAAGCAACAGAGCCTAGGGCACTTCCACTTATGGTCCTATAGCTTAGGGAAATTAAAATCAAAAAGACACAGCCACCCCAAAATTTGGGATGGCTCTTTTTACAGGAATCTCTTCTGTGGCACAAGTTAAATATCCCAGAGAGCAAATAATGGATAAAGAAGTTGCGGTACTTATGTACAACAGAATACCACTCAGCAATGAAATCTATGTCACCAGGCCCGTACCAGCATAATGAGTGGATTGAGGCACGATGATTCTAAGTGAAATAAGTCACACAGAAAAAGAAACATCCTAAGGTATCACTAATACACGGAATGTGAACTTGGCTACACATGAACTGAATTACAAAACAGAACAGGGTCTCAAATTTAGAAAACCAACTTATGCTTGCTTAAGGGGGAAGGTGAGTTGGGGTGCTGCATAAAAGCAGAGTTTGAAATTAGCACAGATACCGTTCCATAAGCCAAATATGTAATAGACAAGACCTACCCCTTGCTCAACGAAATGGATTCAACAATGAGGTATCACCTCACACCTGGTAGAATAGGCATCATAGAAAATCTACAAACAAAAAATGCTGGAAAGGGTGTGGAGAAAAGGAACCCTCTTCCACTATTGTTGGGAATATAAATTGATACAGTCATTATGGAGAACAATATGGAATTTCTTAAGAAACTAACAATAGAATTACCATATGATACAGCAATCCCAGTACTGGACATATACCCAGACAAAACCATAAATCAAAAAGAGTCATTCACCGCAATGTTCATTGCATCACTATTTACAATATCGAGGTAATGGAAGCAACCTAAATGCCTACAGACAGACGAATGCATAAAGCTGTGGTACATATATAAAATGGAATATTACTAAGCCATGAAAAGGAATGAAATTGGGTCATTTGTAGAGACGTCGATGGATCTAGAGACTGTCATACAGAGTGAAGTAAGTCAGAAAGAGAAAAACAAATCTTGTATATTCATGCATATATGTGGAACCTAGAAAAACTGTACAGATTAACCATTTTGCAAGGCATAAATAGAGCAACAGATGTAGACAACAAACGTATGGACAACAAGGGGGGAAAGCTGTTGGGGGGGTGGTGGTGGGAGGAGTTGAGAGACTGGGATTGGCATGTATACATTTATATGTATAAAATAGATAACCAATAAGAACCTGCTGTATAAAAATATAAAATAAAATTCAAAATTAAAAAGAAATAAAATTTAAAAAATAAAACAGAAAAAACAATTATTCCCTGCACATACATGTATTCATATGAATAAATTATTTCCATGCTTATATCTGTAAATACAAAAAAGAGGAATAAAATCTACCTTGAACCAAAAACGAAAAAGAGAAAAAAACACAGAACCCACCAGTTACACAGAGGAAAACCGTATCAGGGCACTTGCTCCAGTTGTAAACAATTCTGAAGTTGGTCAGTGGTGGGGAATCGTCTCCCATTCAGCCAGCAGCCCCCACGCAACAAGCGTCCTCATTGCAAAGCTGGGGCACCGTGCCGAGGCATCTGTGAGTAAACGTGAGCTGAGCCCCAGGCCAGTTGCTGCTGAACTATTCCCACCCGTCCCAGGTAAAACACCTGAATATATACAAGGACTTGAAAGCCTAGAGGAAGGGCCATAGAGCCACACGAGTGACAGCATGCCGGCCGACTTGGTGCCTGCAGGCCAGCCAGGATGGTCCTGGCCCTGGGTGCTCTTCTGGAAGATTTCCATTTCCCTGCCTGAGATACCCGTCCTGTCCCTGCCCCCACTGCTTTTTTCCTTCCTCACCTCTGCCCAGGGAGAAATTCCAGCAGCAGGTATGGGTGACACATCCTCTTCTTTAGCAGGTGGCAGCCTGGCAACTGCTGCAGAAAGTCCAGCAGAGCCCCACTCACACTGGGCCACCCACAAAGCCGTGGCCTCTCACTCCCTCCCACCAGCCCAGCCCCGAGACTGCTGACAGGGCAGAGAAAATGGTGTCAGGCACGGCTGCAGGGGCTCTTGCTGCCTGGAGTGGTATTTATATTGATCTCAACCCAGGCACACCTGGGGAGGGCTGGCCGGCACGGTAAGGCTGCCCAGGTCAGCCAATCATCACCCCTCAGGGGCTCAAAGTTGCAGAAAATGGAACTTGCTGAACCGGCCAGGTCCAAGGAACAGGTGTGGGCTCCTGAGAGTCAGGATAGACAAGGGGCTGCAGCTTTGGCTTGTTTTCTAATCATTTTATCTGGCCCATGAGTGGGAGACAACTTCAAGAAAACCCTCTCCTAATGAGAGGAACCCAGGAGTCAGGGAGAGGAGGGGTGGGTGGTGGTTGGAGACAGAGGCCTGGTGCCCCGGGTGCAGTGGAAGTCTCTGGAAGACCAGGTGGAGGGAGGCCTCACGGAGTGATGCCCAGGGTCACAGACCTGTCGCAGCTGCTGTTTGTTAGTTCAAGTCCTGCTCTGAGGTGCTCTGTGTCAGCTCTGAGCGACAGGTGAGCTGGGGGTGCTCTGCAATGAGGGCTATGTGCACGGTTCCTGTGTGCCCAGCCCTGCCACGGTACCTGCAAGGGTAGCTCTGTATCCTGGGAGGGGCCTGACCACGAGAGCCCCGTGGGCTGGGGTGGGGGTGGGGTACCTGCCCAGGTGAGCTCCATATTCTGCGATTGGTCTGACCACGAGAGCCCCATGGGCTGCTGGGGACCTGGTAAAGGATGTCAGGACAGTCAGTGAAGCCACCGAAGATATACCTCCAGTTGCTCCTAATTCCTACACCCTGCTGGTCATTCTACCAACCACCAGGACATGGTATTCTGTATTAGTCTTCAATGATGCCTTCTTTTGTATTCCATTAGTCCCAGAGTCACAAGAAATTTTGGCTTGTGAGTGGCAGGACTCAACATACAACTAAAACAATACTTCCGGGCCGTCTGGCCCCAAGGGTGCAAAAATTCCCACACCATCTTTGGGGAAAGCTTAGCTAAAGACCTAAAAGTTCTACCTCTGGAAAAGGAAACCCTCCTTCAATATGCAGACGACATTCTGATCGCCAGCCCTACTAAGGAGGCCTCTGAACTACCAAGCCAATAAAGGATAGAAGTTGTCCAAGAAAAAGCTCAAATATCACAGACTGCGGTGACCTGCCTGGGCTTCATTCTCACAGAAGGTCGGAGAAGCCCATCCCAGGAAAGGGAAGAAACCATTTTCAGCCTTACCCATTTCTAAAACAAGAAGACAGCTTAGGGGTTCCTGGGGAGGCCAGGGTTTGCTGCTTCTGGATCCCTAACTACAGTCTACTAGCTGGGCCTCTATATGAAACACTGAAAGGAAAAGATGATGATCCTTTTGAATAGAATCCAGAAGTGGCCTTTCAAGAATGGAAAGAGCAGTCAATTCAGACCCTTGCCCTGGAACTCCCTAATTTAGCTAAACCCTTTGACCTTTACATTCCCGGTGAAAGGTGAATCGCCATTGGAGAATTAGTGCAAAAACTGGGGCCACTTGAAATGGAACAATGCAAGAATGCCATCCAGGTAGGATAAACTACGGTCACTAAGGGGCTTGGCCCACTGCCACATCTGGCCAAGATACTGGCAGTATCTAAAAACCTGGAAATCAGCAGCCCAAAAGGCCACCTCCCTCCTAAGGGAAAAGGACCCCATGTGGTGATCCTAACCACCAACCATGCCCTGAAGTTGCAGGGTTTGCTCCGTGGGCACACCGACCTCGAGTGAGGAGGCCCTCCAACTCCAACATCCAGAGAGATAACCGGGGGCAACAGGGCACCATGACGACTCGTGTGAACATCACTTGACCTGGAGTTTCTCTCATAAAACAACAAGAGTGTGTCCCAAAAGAGTAGACTACTGCTTGCAGGACTTACTGCACCCAGAGGGGAGCTAATAATCTTGGCGGGGGAACAGTATACCACACTGTCACCATAGAAAAGCCTACAGACACCGTGATGATGGTGGCCAATAAGACCGGCTGGACTCCTGTTTACTTCAAAAGGCTGTTGACTCAGTGGCCATCATGGTCCTTGATCACCACTGACCCTGGACTGTCTGGGAGTTGAGCGGGCAGGGCTCTGACACCTGGTGCTGTTTGTACGTTAATTCAGGGGCCTAATTGAAGAAAGCGCAGACTACTGGTCAGAGCATCTAGGCTGGCAGAAACGGTCAGCCTAAGGTGGCCGAACAAATGTGGGGCGGGGTGAAACCGGCCCCCACAGCGTCTCTGCACATCTCTTTCCTGGACCCTTAAAGGTCATTAGAATCTATAACACTTCCAATGCTGGTGCTCAGGCGGACGAGCAGGGAGACAGGGGTCCTGGGGACAATCAACGTCACCGGGAGGCTGCTGGGGAGAAGCTCTGACCCTCGCCCCAGGGTATGAGAGCTCCCAACTCAGCACTCAGCAGTTACAGAAGAAGGGTCTGCACCCTCAGCACTCCAAGAATGAGGAACGGGACAAAAGGCAGAGGAGGGGTTTGTCCCCAGCAAAGCCCATTAAAAATCCCTGGGAGATAAAAATAGAATCTGGGCAATAAAGTCAAGTCTAACCTTTTTTATCCTTTGTGCTTTGTCTAATTTCACGTGCTCCTAGGGTCCCGCATGCAGAGGTTCCACACCCGGCACTTCAGACCAGATTTCCTAGTGCAGAATGGCTGGGTCGACACCTCAGCTCCTGGGGCCCAGTGCAGACTCCACGATATAGAGCCTGAGCTACAGCCAACCCGGCCCTCGAGAGCTCCGCCACCTCCCTCCCTCCCACTGACTCTGACAGGATCTCTACACAGCAGCCCAGCCCACAGCCCACGGGGTAGTGCATGCTCTCACCTCTCCATTCTCTGATCAAAATATAAAGTTTCCTTTGCTTGTGAACCAAACTCAGTCTCGATCTGTTGGCCCCAATGACACTGGGCAGGGGGACACTCGTTGGGGTCCACTCTGGAGGATCAGTAACAGAAATTGAGACTATTGTAACCTCAATGAACAGATGTGTGAGCCAAACTGTAGTTAACATAGAACAGTGTATAAGGCTCGGGTAAAATAAGATGTTTTTAACACTTCCATTTGATATTTCCATCACTTTTTATAAGCAAGTTCAGTGAAAAGGTTTGTCTTATTTGTCAGGTCAATATTAGAGAAACGAAGTGATTTCTTTCCAAGGATGTACATCTAATAATCTTGGTTAAACCTTCAATCTTGTTTTAAATGCTTTTCCATTGAAAATGATACCTCTCTTTCAGCTCCCCCATTTCTGAGAAGTATAAAATCTTATAATTTATTATTACCAAAGGGGAAAGGTGGGAGGAGGGATAAATTAACAGTTTGGAATTAACACATACACACTGCTATGTATAAAATAGATCATCAACAAGGAACTACTGTATAGCACAGGGAACTACACTCAACATTTTGCAATAACCTATAAGGGGAAATAATCTGAAAAAGAATAGATATTTTTATTGACATCATCTATCAATGACAGTTAAAGTGTAGCCTAAGGGAAGCTGGTGGTGAGTGCTTCTGACCCTGAAGACTTCAATCATCTAAAGTTTGGACTCTGCCTACTTCCCAAGGCCCTTAATGAACATATGTGTAGCCGTAGCTTAAAAACTTCCCCAGTTTGGGTTTCGGGGAGACACTGATTTTGAAAAAGCCCTGGTGTTCTCCTTACATGAATGGGACTCTTCCTACTGCTAAAACATGTCTGTCACACCCAGAGGATGGTATACCGTCTGATCGGGAAGAGTTTGGAAAAGGCATCTCATCTCCTCATCTCCTGGTGCTCGGGTTCACCCCTCCAGCGTCTTTACTAACAGTCTCCCCACTTGGAGATGTCAGCACTGTCAACATCCTGTTGCGTACAGTTTGGAATTTGTCCAGAGGATGAAGCGGAAGGATGAGGAACAAAGAGAGACAAGTCCTAGGTGTTCAGACAGGCACATGTCACTCTAATTTCCAATCAGGAAGACGAATTGACCAAAGGCTAGGGTTGCCCATGGAAACAGTATAGGGCTTGAGGAAATCCCGCTGCTTTGTGGCCAGTTCCCATAAACACAAGTTGAACAATGGAACTCAGGGGCAGTAAAATTCACAAAACTGCAGAGTTGAAAATATCCATCACTGAAAAATGTCTTGAGGAAAGTCAGAGAAAAGGACTTGTAAGCAAGGGAGAATGGCAGGAAAGGGATTTGAGGAGGTAGAAAGGACTCGCCATTAAGCACAAGAAAAGGAGCTGAACATTGCCAACATTGCAGTTGGCCAAAAAGGGTGTATGCGTTTTTTTCTGTATATATTCAAGAAAAGGGCATACACTTTTTAGCCAACCAAACAGGTGGGCACTGGAAGTCAATACTACAAAAGATATCACTTCGCATCAGTCAGAAGAGCCATCCTCATAAAGCGTAAACAACAGAAATGCAGGACAGGGCAAGGAGAAGAGGGAGCCCTGTGAGACTTATAGTGGAAATGTATATTGCCAACGGCCATTCTGGAGAAGTGTATTGTGTTTACTAAAGCATCTAAAAAATGAGCTACAGAGCATAGGGCACTTGCACTCATGGGCGTATATCTTGGGAAAAACAAAAATCGAGAGGACACAGGCACCCCAATGTTTACCCCCTCTCTGTTTAAAAGATCCTCGACTAGGATATAACTTAAATGTCTCTGGAGGGAAAAAATGGATAGAGATGTGGTACTTAGGTAGAGTGGAATATTATTCAGCCTGGAAATCAATGAAATATGGCCAGTTGTAACAACTCCAGAGGAGTTACGTATGATCATTCTAAGTGACAGAATTCAAAAAGAAAAAGACACATATCATAAGATATCACTTAAAGGTGGAATCCAAAATGGCTACACATGAAATAAATTACAAAACAAAAACATAGTCAAATATGTAGAAAACACGCATAAGGCTGCTAAACGGGAAAGGTGGGGAGGGGTGAGGCATCATCCAGGAGGTTGAAATTAGCAAAGATACCATTCCAAATACCAAACTGATAATCAACAAGGCCTACACGGTAGCTAAAAGAACTGCACTCAGCACACTCAAGTCACCGGAAAAGAATATATACGACTGGTAAGAATCTGAAAAAGAATTTATTGATGTCTCTCTGTACGTGAATCAAGTGGATGTACAGCAGCAAGAAACAGAGCTTTGAAAATCAGCTGTAACCAATATAGTAATAAATTGAAAAAAATAAACGACAGAGAGACAGAGAAAACCTCTTACAACTTTTCCTCAGGGACGGTGATGCAACATGGATTGAACACATCTAGACCCACAGCAGGATGAGACATAAGGCTGGAAACTGTTTGCACTAAGAGAAATGTGAGGTTGGGTGAGGAAATGCACACCCTTTAAAGTAATACTACCTGGTACCCATTCAATGGGTCCCAAATCTGCAGGTTCAAGGGATCTTCCTACAGCTAAAACATGCATGGAAAACCCAGAGGACTGTACACCATGTGATCGGGAGATGTGTCTAAAATGCACCTCATTTATCCTCTCCTGGTGCTCCTGTTCACCATTTCAGCCACGTTACTTAGAATCTCTCCACTTGGAGAATCAGCACATTTCAAATTCTGTTTCACACATTTTGCAAATTGTGAGGAGGATGAACGGGAAGAGGGGGAACCAATGAGAGAATAGTTGTAGGGGTTTGGACGGGCACATATCACTCTAATTTCCCATTAAGAATAAGAATTAAAGAAAGGCTCAGCCTGCCTCGCCGGAGCCAAAATAGGGCCTGAAGCAATCCTGCGGGTTTGAGGCCAGCTCACAAAAGAGCAACTTAAAAAATGGAGCTCAGGGTCACTGCAATTCACAAACCTGCAGAGTTATAAATGAAAACTAACGTCCAAAAATATGTTGAGGTAAGGCAAAGAAGAGGATCTGAATGCAAGACAGAATTGCAAGAAACAGATTTCAATGATAGATTGGACTCGTCTTTCACGCACATGAAAAGCGGCAGAATTTCGACAATGATGCAGTTGGCCCAAAAGGGCGTATGCGTTTTTTCCTGATTATATCCAGGAAAAAACGCATACGCACTTTATGGGCAATGAAGCAAGCAAGCAATGCAAATGTGCACAACAAAGAAGTCTCACTTCCCACTGGTCAAAAGGGCCATCCTAAAAAGTTGTAAAAACCAGAAATACAGGACAGGCCATGGAGAACAGGGAGCCTTTATACGCTGATGGGCAGTGTGTGAACTGCCGAGAGCCACTCTGGAGAAGTGTATGGTGGTTCCTAAATCATCTAAAATACAGAGCTACAGAGCATAGGACACTTCCAATCATGGGAGTATATCTAGGGAAGTCTAAAAATCAACAAGACACAAGCACACCACAGTTTAGGGCTACTCTGTTTACAAGAACCTCAACTTCAGTACACCTTAAATATCCCAGGAAAGAGAACAATGGATAAAGAAGATGTGGTACTTATGTACAATGGAATATCTCTTCACCATGAAATCAATGTAATAAGGCTAGTAGAAGGATAAAGAGTGGATTTAGGTCCGATAATACTACTTGAAATAAGTCAAACAGAAAAAGAAACATATCATAAGATATCACTTATAGAGGGAGGGTAAATATGGCTGCACAAGAAATGAATTACAGAACAGAACAGTGTCTCACATTTAGAAAACACACTTATGTCAGCTTAAGGGGAAAGGAGAGGTGGGGTGATGCATAAAACCAGAGTTTGAAATTAGCACAGATACCGTTCAATAAACCAAATAGGTATTAGACAAGATCTACACCTTGCTCAATGAACTGGCCTCAACACACCCTATACACCGCAGAGAAATATATCTGAGTAATAAGAATCTTAAAACCCATGTATTGATATATCTCCATAAGGGAATCAAGTGTGTGCAGAGCGGCACAAACACAGCAGTGAAAATGAGCTAAACCCCATTATAGAAATAAATTTTAAAAACAAAACGCTGAAACAATGAAAGAGAGAAAAATTCTTACAAAATTCACTCAGGGGCTGTGATGCAACCTGGATTGACCACATATAAACCCACAGCTGGATAAGACATAAGGCTGGACACTTGGGGCTGAGAGGATTGGTGAGCTTTGGTGAGCAACTGCCGAAAGTTTAATGCAATACTTCATGCTACTCATTCCAAGGGTCCCAACACTCCAGGTTGAAGGGAATCTTCCTACAGCTAAACCATGCTTGGGAAACCCAGCGACTGGTATACCATATGATCGGGAAAGGTTTCTAAAACACACCTCATTTTTCCTCTCCTGGGGCTCCGGATCGACATTCCAGCCGCTTTACTAACAACATCCCCACATGGAGAGTCAATGCCTTTAAGTTCTGGTATCGCACAGTCTGCAGTTAGTGCGGAGGATGAATGGGAATAGGGGGAACCAGTGAGAAACTAGCTGTAGCGGTTTCAATGGGCACATGTCACTCTAATTTCACATCAGTAAGAAGAATTAACCAAAGGCACAGCAAGGTGCCCCAGAAGAAGAATAGAGCTTCAAGGAATCCTGTGGTTATGGGGCAAGATCACAAAAATAAGAGCTGAAAAATGGAGCTAAGGGCCACTGCAATTCAAAAACCTGCAGAGTTATAAAGGCCAACTATTTTCAAAAAATATATTGAGGTAAGGCTATGAAGAAGCATTGAAAGCAAGGCAGAATTGCAGGAAACCGATTTCAGGAGGTACACTGGAATTGCATTTAAAACATATGAAGAGAGTCAGAACCTCGACAGTGATGCACTTGGCCAAAAAGGGCGTATGTGTTTTTTCCTGAATATAGTCAGGAAAAAACGCATACACACTTTTTGGCCAACCAAGCAAGCTTGCAAAGGAAATCTGCACTACAATGAAGTCTCACTTTCCCCTGGTCAAAAGGGCCATCTGAAAAAAGTGTAAAATCCATAAAGGCACGACAGGCCATGGAGAACTGGGAGCCTTCTTCTGCTGATGGGCGGGATGTAAATTGCCAACAGCCACTCTGGAGAAGTGTATGGTGTTTCCTGAAACATCTAAAAAACACAGCAACAGAGCCTAGGGCACTTCCACTTACGGTCCTATAGTTTAGGGAAATTAAAATAAAAAAGACACAGCCACCCCAAAGTTTGGGATGGCTCTGTTTACAAGAACCTCATATACGGTACAAGTTCAATATCGCAGAAAGTGAAAAATGGATAAAGAAGTTGTGGTACTTATGTACAATGCAATATCACTCAGCAATGAAATCTATGTCATCAGGCCCGTAGCAGCATAATGAGTGGATTAAGTACGATGAATCTAACTGAAATAAGTCACACAGAGAAAGAAACATCATAAGATATCACTAATACACGGAATGTAAACTTGGCTACACAGGAACTGAATTCCAAAACAGAACAGGGTCTCAAATTTAGAAAACCAACTTATGCTTGCTTAAGGGGAAAGGTGAGTTGGGGTGCTGCATAAAACCAGAGATTGAAATGAGCACAGATAAAGTTCTATAAGCCAAATATGGAATAGACAAGAGCTACTCCTTGCTCAACGAAATGGACTCAACACCCCATATTCAACGCCTAGGAATATACCTGCCTAGTAAGAATCATAAAAGCTATGGATTTATATATCTCTGTAAGAGAATCAAGAGTGTGTACAGCGACATTAAAGCAGTGAAAATCAGCTAAATCCCATATTAAAAATAAATTTCTTAAACAAAACACAATGACAGTGAAATAGAGAGCAATACTTAAGTAATTCATTCAAGGCTTCTGAGGCAACCTGCATTTACCATATCTACATCCAGAGCTGGGTGACACATAAGGCTGGACACTTGGGGCTCATAAGATTGGTGAGGTTCGGTGAGCAAATGCAGACCCTTTGAAGTCATATTGCATGGTACCCATTCCACGGGTCTCAACTCTCCAGGTTTAAGGGATTCTTCCTTCAGCTAAAACATGCATGTGGAACCCAGAGTATGATCAACCATGTGAACGGGAGACGTGTTCAAATATGTCTCAGATTTCCTCCCCTGGTACTCGGGTGCAACATTCCAGACGCTTTACTAACACTCTCCCCACTTGGAGAGTCAGCGCCTTTAACGTCCTGTTTGGCCCAGTTTGCAATTTCTGCGGAAGATGAACAGGAATAGGGAGAACCAATGAGAGACTAGCTGGAGGTGTCTGGACGGGCAAATTTAACTCTCATTTCCCTCCAGGAAGAGGAATTAACCAAAGGCTCAGCGTGCCGTGCCAGAACCAGATTAGGGCCTGAAGCCATCCTGCGGTGTTGCGGCCAGCTCAAAAGAAAGCGAGTTGAAGAAAGGAGCTCAGGGGCACTGTAATTCACAAACCTGCAGAGTTATAAATGACAGCTATCGTCCAAAAATATACTGAAGTAAGGCTGCCAGGAGGACTTGAAAGCGGGGCAGAATTGCAGCAAATCGATTTCAGGAGGTAGACTGGAATTGCATTGAAAGCATAGGAAAAGAGGCAGAACGTCCACAATGATGCACTTGGCCAAAAAGGGCGTATGCGTTTTTTCCTGAATATATTCAGGAAAAAACGCATACGCCCTTTTTGGCCAACCAAGCAACCTTGCAAAGGAAATCTGCACTATAATGAAGTCTCACTTCCCCCCGGTCAAAAGGGCCATCTGAAAAAAGTGTAAAATCCAGAAAGGCAGGACAGGCCATGGAGAACTGGGAGCCTTGTTATGCTGATGGGCGGGATGTAAATTGCCAACAGACACTCGGGAGAAGTGTATGATGTTTCCTGAAACATCTAAAAAACAAAGCAACAGAGCCTAGGGCACTTCCACTTATGGTCCTATAGCTTAGGGAAATTAAAATCAAAAAGACACAGCCACCCCAAAGTTTGGGACGCCTCTGTTTACAAGAACCTCGTTTACCGTACAAGTTCAATATCACAGAAAGTGAAAAATGGATAAAGAACTTGTGGTACTTACGTACAATGTAGTATCACTCAGCAATGAAATCTATGTCATCAGGCCCGTAGCAGCATAATGAGTGGATTCAGGTACGATGATTCTAACTGAAATAAGTCACACAGAAAAAGAAACATCATAAGTTATCACTAATACACGGAATGTAAACTTGGCTACACAGGAACTGAATTCCAAAACAGAACAGGGTCTCAAGTTTAGAAAACCAACTTATGCTTGCTTAAGGGGAAAGGTGAGTTGGGGTGCTGCATAAAACCAGAGATTGAAATGAGCACAGATAAAGTTCCTTAAGCCAAATATGGAATAGACAAGAGCTACTCCTTGCTCAACGAAATGGACTCAACACCCCATATTAAACGCCTAAGAATGTACCTGACTAGTAAGTATCTTAAAACCTATGGATTGCTATGTCTCCAAAAGAGAACCAAGCGTGTGTTCAGGGGCATAAACGCAGCAGTGATAGGATTGGAGAGGTTCGGTGAGCAAATGAAGACCCTTTGAAGTCATATTGCATGGTACCCATTCCACGGGTCTCAACTCTCCAGGTTTAAGGTATTCTTCCTTCAGCTAAAACATGCATGTGGAACCCAGAGTATGATCAACCGTGTGAATGGGAGACGTATTCAAATATGTCTCAGTTTTCCTCCCCTGGTACTCGGGTGCAACATTCCAGACGCTTTACTAACACTCTCCCCACTTGGAGAGTCAGCGCCTTTAACCTCCTGTTTGGCTCAGTTTGCAATTTCTCCGGAAGATGAACAGGAATAGCGAGAACCAATGAGAGACTAGCTGGAGGTGTCTGGACGGGCAAATTTAACTCTCATTTCCCACCAGGAAGAGCAAATAACCAAAGGCTCAGCGTGCCGTGCCGGAACCAGATTAGGGCCTGAAGCCATCCTGTGGTGTTGCGGCCAGCTCAAAAGAAAGCGAGTTGAAGAAAGGAGCTCAGGGGCACTGTAATTCACAAACCTGCAGAGTTATAAATGACAGCTATCGTCCAAAAATATACTGAAGTAAGGCTGCCAAGAGGACTTGAAAGCGGGGCAGAATTGCAGGAAACCGATTTCAGGAGGTAGACTGGAATTGCATTGAAAGCATAGGAAAAGAGGCAGAACGTCCACAATGATGCACTTGGCCAAAAAGGGCGTATGCGTTTTTTCCTGAATATATTCAGGAAAAAACGCATACGCCCTTTTTGGCCAACCAAGCAACCTTGCAAAGGAAATCTGCACTATAATGAAGTCTCACTTCCCCCCGGTCAAAAGGGCCATCTGAAAAAAGTGTAAAATCCAGAAAGGCAGGACAGGCCATGGAGAACTGGGAGCCTTGTTATGCTGATGGGCGGGATGTAAATTGCCAACAGACACTCGGGAGAAGTGTATGATGTTTCCTGAAACATCTAAAAAACAAAGCAACAGAGCCTAGGGCACTTCCACTTATGGTCCTATAGCTTAGGGAAATTAAAATCAAAAAGACACAGCCACCCCAAAGTTTGGGACGCCTCTGTTTACAAGAACCTCGTTTACCGTACAAGTTCAATATCACAGAAAGTGAAAAATGGATAAAGAACTTGTGGTACTTACGTACAATGTAGTATCACTCAGCAATGAAATCTATGTCATCAGGCCCGTAGCAGCATAATGAGTGGATTCAGGTACGATGATTCTAACTGAAATAAGTCACACAGAAAAAGAAACATCATAAGTTATCACTAATACACGGAATGTAAACTTGGCTACACAGGAACTGAATTCCAAAACAGAACAGGGTCTCAAGTTTAGAAAACCAACTTATGCTTGCTTAAGGGGAAAGGTGAGTTGGGGTGCTGCATAAAACCAGAGATTGAAATGAGAACAGATAAAGTTCCTTAAGCCAAATATGGAATAGACAAGAGCTACTCCTTGCTCAACGAAATGGACTCAACACCCCATATTAAACGCCTAAGAATGTACCTGACTAGTAAGTATCTTAAAACCTATGGATTGCTATGTCTCCAAAAGAGAACCAAGCGTGTGTTCAGGGGCATAAACGCAGCAGTGATAGGATTGGAGAGGTTCGGTGAGCAAATGAAGACCCTTTGAAGTCATATTGCATGGTACCCATTCCACGGGTCTCAACTCTCCAGGTTTAAGGTATTCTTCCTTCAGCTAAAACATGCATGTGGAACCCAGAGTATGATCAACCGTGTGAATGGGAGACGTATTCAAATATGTCTCAGTTTTCCTCCCCTGGTACTCGGGTGCAACATTCCAGACGCTTTACTAACACTCTCCCCACTTGGAGAGTCAGCGCCTTTAACCTCCTGTTTGGCTCAGTTTGCAATTTCTCCGGAAGATGAACAGGAATAGCGAGAACCAATGAGAGACTAGCTGGAGGTGTCTGGACGGGCAAATTTAACTCTCATTTCCCACCAGGAAGAGCAAATAACCAAAGGCTCAGCGTGCCGTGCCGGAACCAGATTAGGGCCTGAAGCCATCCTGTGGTGTTGCGGCCAGCTCAAAAGAAAGCGAGTTGAAGAAAGGAGCTCAGGGGCACTGTAATTCACAAACCTGCAGAGTTATAAATGACAGCTATCGTCCAAAAATATACTGAAGTAAGGCTGCCAAGAGGACTTGAAAGCGGGGCAGAATTGCAGGAAACCGATTTCAGGAGGTAGACTGGAATTGCATTGAAAGCATAGGAAAAGAGGCAGAACGTCCACAATGATGCACTTGGCAAAAAGGGCGTATGCGTTTTTTCCTGAATATATTCAGGAAAAAACGCATACGCCCTTTTTGGCCAACCAAGCAAGCTTGCAAAGGAAATCTGCACTACAATGAAGTCTCACTTCCCCCCGGTCAAAAGGGCCATCTGAAAATAGTGTAAAATCCAGAAAAGCAGGACAGGCCATGGAGAACTGGGAGCCTTGTTATGCTGATGGGCGGGATGTAAATTGCCAACAGACACTCGGGAGAAGTGTATGGTGTTTCCTGAAACATCTAAAAAACAAAGCAACAGAGCCTAGGGCACTTCCACTTATGGTCCTATAGCTTAGGGAAATTAAAATCAAAAAGACACAGCCACCCCAAAGTTTGGGATGGCTCTGTTTACAAGAACCTCGTTTACAGTACAAGTTCAACATCGCAGAAAGTGAAAAATGGATAAAGAAGTTGTGGTATTTACTTACAAAGCAATATCACTCAGCAATGAAATCTATGTCAATAGGCCCTTAGTAGCACAATGAGTGGATTCAGGTATGATGATTCTAACTGAAATAAGTCACACAGAAAAAGAAACATCATAAGATATCAGTAATACATGGAATGTAAACTTGGCTACACAGAAACTGAATTACAGAACAGAACAGGGTCTCAAATTTAGAAAACCAACTTATGCTTGCTTAAGGGGAAAGGTGAGTTGGGGTGCTGCATAAAACCAGAGATTGAAATGAGCACAGATAAAGTTCCTTAAGCCAAATATGGAATAGACAAGTGCTAATCCTTGCTCAACGAAATGGACTCAACACCGCATATTAAACGCCTAAGAATGTACCTGACTAGTAAGTATCTTAAAACCTATGGATTGCTATGTCTCCGAAAGAGAATCAAGCATGTGTACAGGGGCATAAACGCAGCAGTGATAGGATTGGAGAGGTTCGGTGAGCAAATGAAGACCCTTTGAAATCATATTGCACGGTACCCATTCCACGGGTTTCAACTACCCAGGTTTAAGGTATTCTTTCTTCAGCTAAAACATGCATGTGGAACCTAGAGTATGATCAACCATGTGATCGGGAGACGTGTTCAAATATGTCTCAGTTTTCGTACCCTGGTACTCGGGTGCAACATTCCAGACGCTTTACTAACACTCTCCCGACTTGGAGAGTCAGTCCCTTTAACCTCCTGTTTGGCCCAGTTTGCAATTTCTTCGGAAGATGAACAGGAATAGCGAGAACCAATGAGAGACTAGCTGGAGGTGTCTGGACGGGCAAATTTTACTCTCATTTCCCACCAGGAAGAGGAATTAACCAAAGGCTCAACGTGCCGTGCCGGCACCAGATTAGGGCCTGAAGCCATCCTGCGGTGTTGCGGCCAGCTCACAAGAAAGTGAGTTGAAGAAAGGAGCTCAGGGGCACTGTAATTCACAAAGCTGCAGAATTATAAATGACAGCTATCGTCCAAAAATATACTGAAGTAAGGCTGCCAAGAGGACTTGAAAGCGGGGCAGAATTGCAGGAAACCGATTTCAGGAGGTAGACTGGAATTGCATTGAAAGCATAGGAAAAGAGGCAGAACGTCCACAATGATGCACTTGGCCAAAAAGGGCGTATGCATTTTTTCCTGAATATATTCAGGAAAAAACGCATACACACTTTTTGGCCAACCAAGCAAACTTGCAAAGGAAATCTGCACTACAATGAAGTCTCACTTCCCCCAGGTCAAAAGGGCCATCTGAAAAAAGTGTAAAATCCAGAAAGGCAGGACAGGCCATGGAGAACTGGGAGCCTTGTTATGCTGATGGGCGGGATGTAAATTGCCAACAGACACTCGGGAGAAGTGTATGGTGTTTCCTGAAACATCTAAAAAACAAAGCAACAGAGCCTAGGGCACTTCCACTTATGGTCCTATAGCTTAGGGAAATTAAAATCAAAAAGACACAGCCATCCCAAAGTTTGGAACGGCTCTGTTTACAAGAACCTCGTTTACAGTACACGTTCAACATCGCAGAAAGTGAAAAATGGATAAAGAAGTTGTGGTATTTACTTACAAAGCAATATCACTCAGCAATGAAATCTATGTCATCAGGCCCTTAGCAGCACAATGAGTGGATTCAGGTATGATGATTCTAACTGAAATAAGTCACACAGAAAAAGAAACATCATAAGATATCAGTAATACACGGAATGTAAACTTGGCTACACAGGAACTAAATTCCAAAACAGAACAGGGTCTCAAATTTAGAAAACCAACTTATGCTTGCTTAAGGGTAAAGGTGAGGTGGGGTGCTGCATAAAACCAGAGACTGAAATGAGCACAGATAAAGTTCCTTAAGCCAAATATGGAATAGACAAGAGCTACTCCTTGCTCAACGAAATGGACTCAACACCCCATATTAAACGCCTAAGAATGTACCTGACTAGTAAGTATCTTAAAACCTATGGATTGCTATGTCTCCAAAAGAGAATCAAGCATGTGTACAGGGGCATAAATGCAGCAGTGATAGGATTGGAGAGGTTCGGTGAGCAAATGAAGACCCTTTGAAGTCATATTGCATGGTACCCATTCCACGGGTCTCAACTCTCCAGGTTTAAGGTATTCTTCCTTCAGCTAAAACATGCATGTGGAACCCAGAGTATGATCAACCGTGTGAACGGGAGACGTGTTCAAATATGTCTCAGTTTTCCTCCCCTGGTACTCGGGTGCAACATTCCAGACGCTTTACTAACACTCTCCCCACTTGGAGAGTCAGCGCCTTTAACCTCCTGTTTGGCACAGTTTGCAATTTCTGCGGAAGATGAACAGGAATAGCGAGAACCAATGAGAGACTAGCTGGAGGTGTCTGGACGGGCAAATTTAACTCTCATTTCCCACCAGGAAGAGGAATTAACCAAAGGCTCAGCGTGCCGTGCCGGAACCAGATTAGGGCCTGAAGCCATCCTGCGGTGTTGCGGCCAGCTCACAAGAAAGCGAGTTGAAGAAAGGAGCTCAGGGGCACTGTAATTCACAAACCTGCAGAGTTATAAATGACAGCTATCGTCCAAAAATATACTGAAGTAAGGCTGCCAGGAGGACTTGAAAGCGGGGCAGAATTGCAGGAAACCGATTTCAGGAGGTAGACTGGAATTGCATTGAAAGCATAGGAAAAGAGGCAGAACGTCCACAATGATGCACTTGGCAAAAAAGGGCGTATGCGTTTTTTCCTAAATATATTCAGGAAAAAACGCATACGCCCTTTTTGGCCAACCAAGCAAGCTTGCAAAGGAAATCTGCACTACAATGAAGTCTCACTTCCCCCAGGTCAAAAGGGCCATCTGAAAAAAGTGTAAAATCCAGAAAGTCAGGACAGGCCATGGAGAACTGGGAGCCTTGTTATGCTGATGGGCGGGATGTAAATTGCCAACAGACACTCGGGAGAAGTGTATGGTGTTTCCTGAAACATCTAAAAAACAAAGCAACAGAGCCTAGGGCACTTCCACTTATGGTCCTATAGCTTAGGGAAATTAACATCAAAAAGACACAGCCACCCCAAAGTTTGGGATGGCTCTGTTTACAAGAACCGCGTTTACAGTACAAGTTCCACATCGCAGAAAGTGAAAAATGGATAAAGAAGTTGTGGTATTTACTTACAAAGCAATATCACTCAGCAATGAAATCTATGTCAATAGGCCCTTAGTAGCACAATGAGTGGATTCAGGTATGATGATTCTAACTGAAATAAGTCACACAGAAAAAGAAACATCATAAGATATCAGTAATACACGGAATGTAAACTTGGCTACACAGAAACTGAATTACAGAACAGAACAGGGTCTCAAATTTAGAAAACCAACTTATGCTTGCTTAACGGTAAAGGTGAGTTGGGGTGCTGCATAAAACCAGAGATTGAAATGAGCACAGATAAAGTTCCTTAAGCCAAATATGTAATATACAAGTGCTAATCCTTGCTCAACGAAATGGACTGAACACCGCATATTAAACGCCTAAGAATGTACCTGACTAGTAAGTATCTTAAAACCTATGGATTGCTATGTCTCCGAAAGAGAATCAAGCATGTGTACAGGGGCATAAAGGCAGCAGTGATAGGATTGGAGAGGTTCGGTGAGCAAATGAAGACCCTTTGAAGTCATATTGCATGGTACCCATTCCACGGGTTTCAACTACCCAGGTTTAAGGTATTCTTTCTTCAGCTAAAACATGCATGTGGAACCTAGAGTATGATCAACCATGTGATCGGGAGACGTGTTCAAATATGTCTCAGTTTTCCTCCCCTGGTACTCAGGTGCAACATTCCAGACTCTTTACTAACACTCTCCCGACTTGGAGAGTCAGTCCCTTTAACCTCCTGTTTGGCCCAGTTTGCAATTTCTGCGGAAGATGAACAGGAATAGTGAGAACAAATGAGAGACTAGCTGGAGGTGTCTGGACGGGCAAATTTAACTTTCATTTCCCACCAGGAAGAGGAATTAAGCAAAGGCTCAGCGTGCCATGCCGGAACCAGATTAGGGCCTGAAGCCATCCTGCGGTGTTGCGGCCAGCTCACCAGAAAGCGAGTTGAAGAAAGGAGCTCAGGGGCACTGTAATTCACAAAGCTGCAGAGTTATAAATGTCAGCTATCGTCCAAAAATATACTGAAGTAAGGCTGCCAAGAGGACTTGAAAGCGGGGCAGAATTGCAGGAAACCGATTTCAGGAGGTAGACTGGAATTGCATTGAAAGCATAGGAAAAGAGGCAGAACGTCCACAATGATGCACTTGGCCCAAAAGGGCGTATGCGTTTTTTCCTGAATATATTCAGGAAAAAACGCATACACACTCTTTGGCCAACCAAGCAAGCTTGCAAAGGAAACCTGCACTACAATGAAGTCTCACTTCCCCCAGGTCAAAAGGGCCATCTGAAAAAAGTGTAAAATCCAGAAAGGCAGGACAGGCCATGGAGAACTGGGAGCCTTGTTATGCTGATGGGCGGGATGTAAATTGCCAACAGACACTCGGGAGAAGTGTATGGTGTTTCCTGAAACATCTAAAAAACAAAGCAACAGATCCTAGGGCACTTCCACTTATGGTCTTATAGCTTAGGGAAATTAAAATCAAAAAGACACAGCCACCCCAAAGTTTGGAACGGCTCTGTTTACAAGAACCTCGTTTACAGTACAAGTTCAACATCGCAGAAAGTGAAAAATGGATAAAGAAGTTGTGGTATTTACTTACAAAGCAATATCACTCAGCAATGAAATCTATGTCATCAGGCCCTTAGCAGCACAATGAGTGGATTCAGGTATGATGATTCTAACTGAAATAAGTCACACAGAAAAAGAAACATCATAAGATATCAGTAATACACGGAATGTAAACTTGGCTACACAGGAACTGAATTACAGACCAGAACAGGGTCTCAAATTTAGAAAACCAACTTATGCTTGCTTAAGGGTAAAGGTGAGTTGGGGTGCTGCATAAAACCAGAGACTGAAATGAGCACAGATAAAGTTCCTTAAGCCAAATATGGAATAGACAAGAGCTACTCCTTGCTCAACGAAATGGACTCAACACCGTACATTAAATGCCTAAGAATGTACCTGACTAGTAAATATCTTAAAACCTATGGATTGCTATGTCTCCAAAAGAGAATCAAGCATGTGTACAGGGGCATAAACGCAGCAGTGATAGGATTGGAGAGGTTCGGTGAGCAAATGAAGACCCTTTGAAGTCATATTGCATGGTACCCATTCCACAGGTTGCAACTACCCAGGTTTAAGGTATTCTTCCTTCAGCTAAAACATGCATGTGGAACCCAGAGTATGATCAACCGTGTGAACGGGAGACGTGTTCAAATATGTCTCAGTTTTCCTCCCCTGGTACTCGGGTGCAACATACCAGACGCTTTACTAACACTCTCCCCACTTGGAGAGTTAGCACCTTTAACCTCCTGTTTGGCTCAGTTTGCAATTTCTGCGGAAGATGAACAGGAATAGCGAGAACCAATGAGAGACTAGCTGGAGGTGTCTGGACGGGCAAATTTAACTCTCATTTCCCACCAGGAAGAGGAATTAACCAAAGGCTCAGCGTGCCGTGCCGGAACCAGATTAGGGCCTGAAGCCATCCTGCGGTGTTGCGGCCAGCTCACAAGAAAGTGAGTTGAAGAAAGGAGCTCAGGGGCACTGTAATTCACAAACCTGCAGAGTTATAAATGACAGCTATCGTCCAAAAATATACTGAAGTAAGGCTGCCAAGAGGACTTGAAAGCGGTGCAGAATTGCAGGAAACCGATTTCAGGAGGTAGACTGGAATTGCATTGAAAGCATAGGAAAAGAGGCAGAACGTCCACAATGATGCACTTGGCCAAAAAGGGCGTATGCGTTTTTTCCTGAATATATTCAGGAAAAAACGCATACGCCCTTTTTGGCCAACCAAGCAAGTTTGCAAAGGAAATCTGCACTACAATGAAGTCTCACTTCCCCCCAGTCAAAAGGGCCATCTGAAAAAAGTGTAAAATCCAGAAAGTCAGGACAGGCCATGGAGAACTGGGAGCCTTGTTATGCTGATGGGCGGGATGTAAATTGCCAACAGACACTCGGGAGAAGTGTATGGTGTTTCCTGAAACATCTAAAAAACAAAGCAACAGAGCCTAGGGCACTTCCACTTATGGTCCTATAGCTTAGGGAAATTAACATCAAAAAGACACAGCCACCCCAAAGTTTGGGATGGCTCTGTTTACAAGAACCGCGTTTACAGTACAAGTTCCACATCGCAGAAAGTGAAAAATGGATAAAGAAGTTGTGTTATTTACTTACAAAGCAATATCACTCAGCAATGAAATCTATGTCAATAGGCCCTTAGTAGCACAATGAGTGGATTCAGGTATGATGATTCTAACTGAAATAAGTCACACAGAAAAAGAAACATCATAAGATATCAGTAATACACGGAATGTAAACTTGGCTACACAGAAACTGAATTACAGAACAGAACAGGGTCTCAAATTTAGAAAACCAACTTATGCTTGCTTAAGGGTAAAGGTGAGTTGGGGTGCTGCATAAAACCAGAGATTGAAATGAGCACAGATAAAGTTCCTTAAGCCAAATATGTAATATACAAGTGCTAATCCTTGCTCAACGAAATGGACTGAACACCGCATATTAAACGCCTAAGAATGTACCTGACTAGTAAGTATCTTAAAACCTATGGATTGCTATGTCTCCGAAAGAGAATCAAGCATGTGTACAGGGGCATAAAGGCAGCAGTGATAGGATTGGAGAGGTTCGGTGAGCAAATGAAGACCCTTTGAAGTCATATTGCATGGTACCCATTCCACGGGTTTCAACTACCCAGGTTTAAGGTATTCTTTCTTCAGCTAAAACATGCATGTGGAACCTAGAGTATGATCAACCATGTGATCGGGAGACGTGTTCAAATATGTCTCAGTTTTCGTACCCTGGTACTCGGGTGCAACATTCCAGACTCTTTACTAACACTCTCCCGACTTGGAGAGTCAGTCCCTTTAACCTCCTGTTTGGCCCAGTTTGCAATTTCTGCGGAAGATGAACAGGAATAGTGAGAACAAATGAGAGACTAGCTGGAGGTGTCTGGAAGGGCAAATTTACCTCTCATTTCCCACCAGGAAGATGAATTAACCAAAGGCTCAACGTGCCGTGCCGGCACCAGATTAGGGCCTGAAGCCATCCTGCGGTGTTGCGGCCAGCTCACAAGAAAGTGAGTTGAAGAAAGGAGCTCAGGGGTACTGTAATTCACAAACCTGCAGAGTTATAAATGACAGCTATGGTCCAAAAATATACTGAAGTAAGGCTGCCAAGAGGACTTGAAAGCGGTGCAGAATTGCAGGAAACCGATTTCAGGAGGTAGACTGGAATTGCATTGAAAGCATAGGAAAAGAGGCAGAACGTCCACAATGATGCACTTGGCCAAAAAGGGCGTATGCATTTTTTCCTGAATATATTCAGGAAAAAACGCATACGCCCTTTTTGGCCAACCAAGCAAGTTTGCAAAGGAAATCTGCACTACAATGAAGTCTCACTTCCCCCCAGTCAAAAGGGCCATCTGAAAAAAGTGTAAAATCCAGAAAGGCAGGACAGGCCATGGAGAACTGGGAGCCTTGTTATGCTGATGGGCGGGATGTAAATTGCCAACAGACACTCTGGAGAAGTGTATGGTGTTTCCTGAAACATCTAAAAAACAAAGCAACAGAGCCTAGGGCACTTCCACTTATGGTCCTATAGCTTAGGGAAATTAAAATCAAAAAGACACAGCCACCCCAAAGTTTGGGATGGCTCTGTTTACAAGAACCGCGTTTACAGTACAAGTTCCACATCGCAGAAAGTGAAAAATGGATAAAGAAGTTGTGGTATTTACTTACAAAGCAATATCACTCAGCAATGAAATCTATGTCAATAGGCCCTTAGTAGCACAATGAGTGGATTCAGGTATGATGATTCTAACTGAAATAAGTCACACAGAAAAAGAAACATCATAAGATATCAGTAATACACGGAATGTAAACTTGGCTACACCGAAACTGAATTACAGAACAGAACAGGGTCTCAAATTTAGAAAACCAACTTATGCTTGCTTAAGGGGAAAGGTGAGTTGGGGTGCTGCATAAAACCAGAGATTGAAATGAGCACAGATAAAGTTCCTTAAGCCAAATATGTAATATACAAGTGCTAATCCTTGCTCAACGAAATGGACTGAACACCGCATATTAAACGCCTAAGAATGTACCTGACTAGTAAGTATCTTAAAACCTATGGATTGCTATGTCTCCGAAAGAGAATCAAGCATGTGTACAGGGGCATAAAGGCAGCAGTGATAGGATTGGAGAGGTTCGGTGAGCAAATGAAGACCCTTTGAAGTCATATTGCATGGTACCCATTCCACGGGTTTCAACTACCCAGGTTTAAGGTATTCTTTCTTCAGCTAAAACATGCATGTGGAACCTAGAGTATGATCAACCATGTGATCGGGAGACGTGTTCAAATATGTCTCAGTTTTCGTACCCTGGTACTCGGGTGCAACATTCCAGACGCTTTACTAACACTCTCCCGACTTGGAGAGTCAGTCCCTTTAACCTCCTGTTTGGCCCAGTTTGCAATTTCTGCGGAAGATGAACAGGAATAGTGAGAACCAATGAGAGACTAGCTGGAGGTGTCTGGACGGGCAAATTTAACTCTCATTTCCCACCAGGAAGAGGAATTAACCAAAGGCTCAACGTGCCGTGCCGGCACCAGATTAGGGCCTGAAGCCATCCTGCGGTGTTGCGGCCAGCTCACAAGAAAGTGAGTTGAAGAAAGGAGCTCAGGGGCACTGTAATTCACAAACCTGCAGAGTTATAAATGACAGCTATCGTCCAAAAATATAATGAAGTAAGGCTGCCAAGAGGACTTGAAAGCGGGGCAGAATTGCAGGAAACCGATTTCAGGAGGTAGACTGCAATTGCATTGAAAGCATAGGAAAAGAGGCAGAAAGTCCACAATGATGCACTTGGCCAAAAAGGGCGTATGCGTTTTTTCCTGAATATATTCAGGAAAAAACGCATACGCCCTTTTTGGCCAACCAAGCAAGTTTGCAAAGGAAATCTGCACTACAATGAAGTCTCACTTCCCCCCGGTCAAAAGGGCCATCTGAAAAAAGTGTAAAATCGAGAAAGGCAGGACAGGCCATGGAGAACTGGGAGCCTTGTTATGCTGATGGGCGGGATGTAAATTGCCAACAGACACTCGGGAGAAGTGTATGGTGTTTCCTGAAACATCTAAAAAACAAAGCAACAGAGCCTAGGGCACTTCCACTTATGGTCCTATAGCTTAGGGAAATTAAAATCAAAAAGACACAGCCACCCCAAAGTTTGGGATGGCTCTGTTTACAAGAACCTCGTTTACCGTACAAGTTCAACATCGCAGAAAGTGAAAAATGGATAAAGAAGTTGTGGTATTTACTTACAAAGCAATATCACTCAGCAATGAAATCTATGTCAATAGGCCCTTAGTAGCACAATGAGTGGATTCAGGTATGATGATTCTAACTGAAATAAGTCACACAGAAAAAGAAACATCATAAGATATCAGTAATACACGGAATGTAAACTTGGCTACACAGAAACTGAATTACAGAACAGAACAGGGTCTCAAATTTAGAAAACCAACTTATGCTTGCCTAAGGGTAAAGGTGAGTTGGGGTGCTGCATAAAACCAGAGATTGAAATGAGCACAGATAAAGTTCCTTAAGCCAAATATGTAATAGACAAGTGCTAATCCTTGCTCAACGAAATGGACTCAACACCGCATATTAAACGCCTAAGAATGTACCTGACTAGTAAGTATCTTAAAACCTATGGATTGCTATGTCTCCGAAAGAGAATCAAGCATGTGTACAGGGGCATAAACGCAGCAGTGATAGGATTGGAGAGGTTCGGTGAGCAAATGAAGACCCTTTGAAGTCATATTGCATGGTACCCATTCCACGGGTTTCAACTACCCAGGTTTAAGGTATTCTTTCTTCAGCTAAAACATGCATGTGGAACCTAGAGTATGATCAACCATGTGATCGGGAGACGTGTTCAAATATGTCTCAGTTTTCGTACCCTGGTACTCGGGTGCAACATTTCAGACGCTTTACTAACACTCTCCCGACTTGGAGAGTCAGTCCCTTTAACCTCCTGTTTGGCCCAGTTTGCAATTTCTGCGGAAGATGAACAGGAATAGCGAGAACCAATGAGAGACTAGCTGGAGGTGTCTGGACGGGCAAATTTAACTCTCATTTCCCACCAGGAAGAGGAATTAACCAAAGGCTCAACGTGCCGTGCCGGCACCAGATTAGGGCCTGAAGCCATCCTGCGGTGTTGCGGCCAGCTCACAAGAAAGTGAGTTGAAGAAAGGAGCTCAGGGGCACTGTAATTCACAAACCTGCAGAGTTATAAATGACAGCTATCGTCCAAAAATATACTGAAGTAAGGCTGCCAAGAGGACTTGAAAGCAGGGCAGAATTGCAGGAAACCGATTTCAGGAGGTAGACTGGAATTGCATTGAAAGCATAGGAAAAGAGGCAGAACGTCCACAATGATGCACTTGGCCCAAAAGGGCGTATGCATTTTTTCCTGAATATATTCAGGAAAAAACGCATACACCCTTTTTGGCCAACCAAGCAAACTTGCAAAGGAAACCTGCACTACAATGAAGTCTCACTTGCCCCAGGTCAAAAGGGCCATCTGAAAAAAGTGTAAAATCCAGAAAGGCAGGACAGGCCATGGAGAACTGGGAGCCTTGTTATGCTGATGGGCGGGATGTAAATTGCCAACAGACACTCGGGAGAAGTGTATGGTGTTTCCTGAAACATCTAAAAAACAAAGCAACAGAGCCTAGGGCACTTCCACCTATGGTCCTATAGCTTAGGGAAATTAAAATCAAAAAGACACAGCCACCCCAAATTTGGAACGCCTCTGTTTACAAGAACCTCGTTTACCGTACAAGTTCAATATCACAGAAAGTGAAAAATGGATAAAGAACTTGTGGTACATACGTACAATGCAGTATCACTCAGCAATGAAATCTATGTCATCAGGCCCGTAGCATCATAATGAGTGGATTCAGGTACGATGATTCTAACTGAAATAAGTCACACAGAAAAAGAAACATCATAAGATATCACTAATACACGGAATGTAAACTTGGCTACACAGGAACTGAATTCCAAAACAGAACAGGGTCTCAAATTTAGAAAACCAACTTATGCTTGCTTAAGGGGAAAGGTGATTTGGGGTGCTGCATAAAACCAGAGATTGAAATGAGCACAGATAAAGTTCCTTAAGCCAAATATGGAATAGACAAGAGCTACTCCTTGCTCAACGAAATGGACTCAACACCGCATATTAAACGCCTAAGAATGTACCTGACTAGTAAGTATCTTAAAACCTATGGATTGCTATGTCTCCAAAGGAGAATCAAGCGTGTGTACAGGGGCATAAATGCAGCAGTGATAGGATTGGAGAGGTTCGGTGAGCAAATGAAGACCCTTTGAAGTCATATTGCATGGTACCCATTCCACGGGTCTCAACTCTCCAGGTTTAAGGTATTCTTCCTTCAGCTAAAACATGCATGTGGAACCCAGAGTATGATCAACCGTGTGAACGGGAGACGTGTTCAAATATGTCTCAGTTTTCCTCCCCTGGTACTCGGATGCAACATTCCAGACGCTTTACTAACACTCTCCCCACTTGGAGAGTCAGCGCCTTTAACCTCCTGTTTGGCCCAGTTTGCAATTTCTGCGGAAGATGAACAGGAATAGCGAGAACCAATGAGAGACTAGCTGGAGGTGTCTGGACGGGCAAATTTCACTCTCATTTCCCACCAGGAAGAGGAATTAACCAAAGGTTCAGCATGCCGTGCCGGAACCAGATTAGGGCCTGAAGCCATCCTGCGGTGTTGCGGCCAGCTCACAAGAAAGTGAGTTGAAGAAAGGAGCTCAGGGGCACTGTAATTCACAAACCTGCAGAGTTATAAATGACAGCTATCGTCCAAAAATATACTGAAGTAAGGCTGCCAAGAGGACTTGAAAGCGGGGCAGAATTGCAGGAAACCGATTTCAGGAGGTAGACTGGAATTGCATTGAAAGCATAGGAAAAGAGGCAGAACGTCCACAATGATGCACTTGGCCAAAAAGGGCGTATGCGTTTTTTACCTGAATATATTCAGGAAAAAACGCATACGCCCTTTTTGGCCAACCAAGCAAACTTGCAAAGGAAATCTGCACTACAATGAAGTCTCACTTCCCCCCGGTCAAAAGGGCCATCTGAAAAAAGTGTAAAATCCAGAAAGGCAGGACAGGCCATGGAGAACTGGGAGCCTTGTTATGCTGATGGGCGGGATGTAAATTGCCAACAGACACTCGGGAGAAGTGTATGGTGTTTCCTGAAACATCTAAAAAACAAAGCAACAGAGCCTAGGGCACTTCCACTTATGGTCCTATAGCTTAGGGAAATTAAAATAAAAAAGACACAGCCACCCCAAAGTTTGGGACGCCTCTGTTTACAAGAACCTCGTTTACCGTACAAGTTCAATGTCACAGAAAGTGAAAAATGGATAAAGAACTTGTGGTACTTATGTACAATGCAGGATCACTCAGCAATAAAATCTATGTCATCAGGCCCATAGCAGCATAATGAGTGGATTCAGGTACGATGATTCTAACTGAAATAAGTCACACAGAAAAAGAAACATCATAAGATATCACTAATACACGGAATGTAAACTTGGCTACTCAGGAACTGAATTCCAAAACAGAACAGGGTCTCAAATTTAGAAAACCAACTTATGCTTGCTTAAGGGGAAAGGAGATTTGGGGTGCTGCATAAAACCAGAGATTGAAATGAGCACAGATAAAGTTCCTTAAGCCAAATATGGAATAGACAAGAGCTACTCCTTACTCAACGAAATGGACTCAACACCGCATATTAAACGCCTAAGAATGTACCTGACTAGTAAGTATCTTAAAACCTATGGATTGCTATGTCTCCAAAGGAGAATCAAGCGTGTGTACAGGGGCATAAACGCAGCAGTGATAAGATTGGAGAGGTTCGGTGAGCAAATGAAGACCCTTTGAAGTCATATTGCATGGTATCCATTCCACGGGTCTCAACTCTCCAGGTTTAAGGTATTCTTCCTTCAGCTAAAACATGCATGTGGAACCCAGAGTATGATCAACCGTGTGAACGGGAGACGTGTTCAAATATGTCTCAGTTTTCCTCCCCTGGTACTCGGATGCAACATTCCAGACGCTTTACTAACACTCTCCCCACTTGGAGAGTCAGCGCCTTTAACCTCCTGTTTGGCCCAGTTTGCAATTTCTGCGGAAGATGAACAGGAATAGCGAGAACCAATGAGAGACTAGCTGGAGGTGTCTGGACGGGCAAATTTAACTCTCATTTCCCACCAGGAAGAGGAATTAACCAAAGGCTCAGCGTGCCGTGCCGGAACCAGATTAGGGCCTGAAGCCATCCTGTGGTGTTGCGGCCAGCTCACAAGAAAGTGAGTTGAAGAAAGGAGCTCAGGGGCACTGTAATTCACAAACCTGCAGAGTTATAAATGACACCTATCGTCCAAAAATATACTGAAGTAAGGCTGCCAAGAGGACTTGAAAGCGGGGCAGAATTGCAGGAAACCGATTTCAGGAGGTAGACTGGAATTGCATTGAAAGCATAGGAAAAGAGGCAGAACGTCCACAATGATGCACTTGGCCAAAAAGGGCGTATGCGTTTTTTACCTGAATATATTCAGGAAAAAACGCATACGCCCTTTTTGGCCAACCAAGCAAACTTGCAAAGGAAATCTGCACTACAATGAAGTCTCACTTCCCCCCGGTCAAAAGGGCCATCTGAAAAAAGTGTAAAATCCAGAAAGGCAGGACAGGCCATGGAGAACTGGGAGCCTTGTTATGCTGATGGGCGGGATGTAAATTGCCAACAGACACTCGGGAGAAGTGTATGGTGTTTCCTGAAACATCTAAAAAACAAAGCAACAGAGCCTAGGGCACTTCCACTTATGGTCCTATAGCTTAGGGAAATTAACATCAAAAAGACACAGCCACCCCAAAGTTTGGAATGGCTCTGTTTACAAGAACCTCGTTTACAGTACAAGGTCAACACCGCAGAAAGTGAAAAATGGATAAAGAAGTTGTGGTATTTACTTACAAAGCAATATCACTCAGCAATGAAATCTATGTCATCAGGCCCTTAGCAGCACAATGAGTGGATTCAGGTATGATGATTCTAACTGAAATAAGTCACACAGAAAAAGAAACATCATAAGATATCAGTAATACACGGAATGTAAACTTGGCTACACAGGAACTGAATTACAGACCAGAACAGGGTCTCAAATTTAGAAAACCAACTTATGCTTGCTTAAGGGTAAAGGTGAGTTGGGGTGCTGCATAAAACCAGAGACTGAAATGAGCACAGATAAAGTTCCTTAAGCCAAATATGGAATAGACAAGAGCTACTCCTTGCTCAACGAAATGGACTCAACACCGCACATTAAATGCCTAAGAATGTACCTGACTAGTAAATATCTTAAAACCTATGGATTGCTATGTCTCCGAAAGAGAATCAAGCATGTATACAGGGGCATAAACGCAGCAGTGATAGGATTGGAGAGGTTCGGTGAGCAAATGAAGACCCTTTGAAGTCATATTGCATGGTACCCATTCCACAGGTTTCAACTACCCAGTTTTAAGGTATTCTTCCTTCAGCTAAAACATGCATGTGGAACCTAGAGTATGATCAACCATGTGATCGGGAGACGTGTTCAAATATGTCTCAGTTTTTGTGCCCTGGTACTCGGGTGCAACATTCCAGACGCTTTACTAACACTCTCCCGACTTGGAGAGTCAGTCCCTTTAACCTCCTGTTTGGCCCAGTTTGCAATTTCTGCGGAAGATGAACAGGAATAGCGAGAACCAATGAGAGACTAGCTGGAGGTGTCTGGACGGGCAAATTTAACTTTCATTTCCCACCAGGAAGAGGAATTAAGCAAAGGCTCAGCGTGCCATGCCGGAACCAGATTAGGGCCTGAAGCCATCCTGCGGTGTTGCGGCCAGCTCACCAGAAAGCGAGTTGAAGAAAGGAGCTCAGGGGCACTGTAATTCACAAAGCTGCAGAGTTATAAATGTCAGCTATCGTCCAAAAATATACTGAAGTAAGGCTGCCAAGAGGACTTGAAAGCGGGGCAGAATTGCAGGAAACCGATTTCAGGAGGTAGACTGGAATTGCATTGAAAGCATAGGAAAAGAGGCAGAACGTCCACAATGATGCACTTGGCCCAAAAGGGCGTATGCGTTTTTTCCTGAATATATTCAGGAAAAAACGCATACGCCCTTTTTGGCCAACCAAGCAAGCTTGCAAAGGAAATCTGCACTACAATGAAGTCTCACTTCCCCCCGGTCAAAAGGGCCATCTGAAAAAAGTGTAAAATCCAGAAAGGCAGGACAGGCCATGGAGAACTGGGAGCCTTGTTATGCTGATGGGCGGGATGTAAATTGCCAACAGACACTCGGGAGAAGTGTATGGTGTTTCCTGAAACATCTAAAAAACAAAGCAACAGAGCCTAGGGCACTTCCACTTATGGTCCTATAGCTTAGGGAAATTAAAATCAAAAAGACACAGCCACCCCAAAGTTTGGGATGGCTCTGTTTACAAGAACCTCGTTTACAGTACAAGTTCAGTATCACAGAAAGTGAAAAATGGATAAAGAAGTTGTGGTATTTACTTACAAAGCAATATCACTCAGCAATGAAATCTATGTCATCAGGCCCATAGCAGCACAATGAGTGGATTCAGGTACGATGATTCTAACTGAAATAAGTCACACAGAAAAAGAAACATCATAAGATATCACTAATACACGGAATGTAAACTTGGCTACACAGGAACTGAATTCCAGAAGAGAACAGGGTCTCAAATTTAGAAAACCAACTTATGCTTGCTTAAGGGTAAAGGTGAGTTGGGGTGCTGCATAAAACCAGAGATTGAAATGAGCACAGATAAAGTTCCTTAAGCCAAATATGTAATATACAAGTGCTAATCCTTGCTCAACGAAATGGACTGAACACCGCATATTAAACGCCTAAGAATGTACCTGACTAGTAAGTATCTTAAAACCTATGGATTGCTATGTCTCCGAAAGAGAATCAAGCATGTGTACAGGGGCATAAACGCAGCAGTGATAGGATTGGAGAGGTTCGGTGAGCAAATGAAGACCCTTTGAAGTCATATTGCATGGTACCGATTCCACGGGTTTCAACTACCCAGGTTTAAGGTATTCTTTCTTCAGCTAAAACATGCATGTGGAACCTAGAGTATGATCAACCATGTGATCGGGAGACGAGTTCAAATATGTCTCAGTTTTCGTACCCTGGTACTCGGGTGCAACATTCCAGACGCTTTACTAACACTCTCCCCACTTGGAGAGTCAGCGCCTTTAACCTCCTGTTTGGCCCAGTTTGCAATTTCTGCGGAAGATGAACAGGAATAGCGAGAACCAATGAGAGACTAGCTGGAGGTGTCTGGACGGGCAAATTTAACTCTCATTTCCCACCAGGAAGAGGAAATAACCAAAGGCTCAGCGTGCCGTGCCAGAACCACATTAGGGCCTGAAGCCATCCTGCGGTGTTGCGGCCAGCTCACAAGAAAGCGAGTTGAAGAAAGGAGCTCAGGGGCACTGTAATTCAGAAACCTGCAGAGTTATAAATGACAGCTATCGTCCAAAAATATACTGAAGTAAGGCTGCCAAGAGGACTTGAAAGCGGGGCAGAATTGCAGGAAACCGATTTCAGGAGGTAGACTGGAATTGCATTGAAAGCATAGGAAAAGAGGCAGAACGTCCACAATGATGCACTTGGCCAAAAAGGGCGTATGCGTTTTTTCCTGAATATATTCAGGAAAAAACGCATACGCCCTTTTTGGCCAACCAAGCAAGCTTGCAAAGGAAATCTGCAGTACAATGAAGTCTCACTTCCCCCCGGTCAAAAGGGCCATCTGAAAAATGTGTAAAATCCAGAAAGGCAGGACAGGCCATGGAGAACTGGGAGCCTTGTTATGCTGATGGGCGGGATGTAAACTGCCAACAGACACTCGGGAGAAGTGTATGGTGTTTCCTGAAACATCTAAAAAACAAAGCAACAGAGCCTAGGGCACTTCCACTTATGGTCCTATAGCTTAGGGAAATTAAAATCAAAAAGACACAGCCACCCCAAAGTTTGGGACGCCTCTGTTTACAAGAACCTCGTTTACAGTACAAGTTCAACATCGCAGAAAGTGAAAAACGGATAAAGAAGTTGTGGTATTTACTTACAAAGCAATATCACTCAGCAATGAAATCTATGTCATCAGGCCCTTAGCAGCATAATGAGTGGATTCAGGTACGATGATCCTAACTGAAATAAGTCACACAGAAAAAGAAACATCATAAGATATCACTAATACACGGAATGTAAACTTGGTTACACAGGAACTGAATTCCAAAACAGAACAGGGTCTCAAATTTAGAAAACCAACTTATGCTTGCTTAAGGGGAAAGGTGAGATGGGGTGCTGCATAAAACCAGAGATTGAAATGAGCACAGATAAAGTTCCTTAAGCCAAATATGGAATAGACAAGAGCTACTCCTTGCTCAACGAAATGGACTCAACACCCCATATTAAACGCCTAAGAATTTACCTGACTAGTAAGTATCTTAAAACCTATGGATTGCTATGTCTCCGAAAGAGAATCAAGCGTGTGTACAGGGGCATAAATGCAGCAGTGATAGGATTGGAGAGGTTCGGTGAGCAAATGAAGACCCTTTGAAGTCATATTGCATGGTACCCATTCCACAGGTTTCAAGTACCCAGGTTTAAGGTATTCTTCCTTCAGCTAAAACATGCCTGTGGAACCTAGAGTATGATCAACCATGTGATCGCGAGACGTGTTCAAATATGTCTCAGTTTTCCTCCCCTTGTACTCGGGTGCAACATTCCAGACGCTTTACTAACACTCTCCCCAGTTGGAGAGTCAGCGCCTTTAACCTCCTGTTTGGCCCAGTTTGCAATTTCTGCGGAAGATGAACAGGAATAGCGAGAACCAATGAGAGACTAGCTGGAGGTGTCTGGACGGGCAAATTTAACTCTCATTTCCCACCAGGAAGAGGAAATAACCAAAGGCTCAGCGTGCCGTGCCGGAACCAGATTAGGGCCTGAAGCCATCCTGCGGTGTTGCGGCCAGCTCACAAGAAAGCGAGTTGAAGAAAGGAGCTCAGGGGCACTGTAATGCACAAACCTGCAGAGTTATAAATGACAGCTATCGTCCAAAAATATACTGAAGTAAGGCTGCCAAGAGGACTTGAAAGCGGGGCAGAATTGCAGGAAACCGATTTCAGGAGGTAGACTGGAATTGCATTGAAAGCATAGGAAAAGAGGCAGAACGTCCACAATGATGCACTTGGCCCAAAAGGGCGTATGCGTTTTTTCCTGAATATATTCAGGAAAAAACGCATACGCCCTTTTTGGCCAACCAAGCAAACTTGCAAAGGAAACCTGCACTACAATGAAGTCTCACTTCCCCCAGGTCAAAAGGGCCATCTGAAAAAAGTGTAAAATCCAGAAAGGCAGGACAGGCCATGGAGAACTGGGAGCCTTGTTATGCTGATGGGCGGGATGTAAATTGCCAACAGACACTCGGGAGAAGTGTATGGTGTTTCCTGAAACATCTAAAAAACAAAACAACAGAGCCTAGGGCACTTCCACTTATGGTCCTATAGCTTAGGGAAATTAAAATCAAAAAGACACAGCCACCCCAAAGTTTGGGACGCCTCTGTTTACAAGAACCTCGTTTACCGTACAAGTTCAATATCACAGAAAGTGAAAAATGGATAAAGAACTTGTGGTACTTACGTACAATGCAGTATCACTCAGCAATGAAATCTATGTCATCAGGCCAGTAGCAGAATAATGAGTGGATTCAGGTACGATGATTCTAACTGAAATAAGTCACACAGAAAAAGAAACATCATAAGATATCACTAATACACGGAATGTAAACTTGGCTACACAGGAACTGAATTCCAAAACAGAACAGGGTCTCAAATTTAGAAAACCAACTTATGCTTGCTTAAGGGGAAAGGTGAGTTGGTGTGCTGCATAAAACCAGAGATTGAAATGAGCACAGATAAAGTTCCTTAAGCCAAATATGGAATAGACAAGAGCTACTCCTTGCTCAACGAAATGGACTCAACACCCCATATTAAACGCCTAAGAATGTACCTGTCTAGTAAGTATTTTAAAACCTATGGATTGCTATGTCTCCAAAAGAGAATCAAGCGTGTGTACAGGGGCATAAACGCAGCAGTGATAGTATTGGAGAGGTTCGGTGAGCAAATGAAGACCCTTTGAAGTCATATTGCATGGTACCCATTCCACGGGTCTCAACTCTCCAGATTTAAGGTATTCTTCCTTCAGCTAAAACATGCATGTGGAACCCAGAGTATGATCAACCGTGTGAACGGGAGACATGTTCAAATATGTCTCAGTTTTCCTCCCCTGGTACTTGGGTGCAACATTCCAGACGCTTTACTAACACTCTCCCCACTTGGAGAGTCAGCGCCTTTAACCTCCTGTTTGGCCCAGTTTGCAATTTCTGCGGAAGATGAACAGGAATAGGGAGAACCAATGAGAGACTAGCTGGAGGTGGCTGGACGGGCAAATTTAACTCTCATTTCCCACCAGGAAGAGGAAATAACCAAAGGCTCAGCGTGCCGTGCCAGAACCAGATTAGGGCCTGAAGCCATCCTGCGGTGTTGCGGCCAGCTCAAAAGAAAGCGAGTTGAAGAAAGGAGCTCAGGGGCACTGTAATTCACAAACCTGCAGAGTTATAAATGACAGCTATCGTCCAAAAATATACTGAAGTAACGCTGCCAAGAGGACTTGAAAGCGGGGCAGAATTGCAGGAAACCGATTTCAGGAGGTAGACTGGAATTGCGTTGAAAGCATAGGAAAAGAGGCAGAACGTCCACAATGATGCACTTGGCCAAAAAGGGCGTATGCGTTTTTTCCTGAATATATTCAGGAAGAAACGCATACACCCTTTTTGGCCAACCAAGCAAGCTTGCAAAGGAAATCTGCACTACAATGAAGTCTCACTTCCCCCCGGTCAAAAGGGCCATCTGAAAAAAGTGTAAAATCCAGAAAGGCAGGACAGGCCATGGAGAACTGGGAGCCTTGTTATGCTGATGGGCGGGATGTAAATTGCCAACAGACACTCGGGAGAAGTGTATGGTGTTTCCTGAAACATCTAAAAAACAAAGCAACAGAGCCTAGGGCACTTCCACTTATGGTCCTATAGCTTAGGGAAATTAAAATCAAAAAGACACAGCCACCCCAAAGTTTGCAACGGCTCTGTTTACAAGAACCTCGTTTACAGTACAACTTCAACACCGCAGAAAGTGAAAAATGGATAAAGAAGTGTGGTATTTACTTACAAAGCAATATCACTCAGCAATGAAATCTATGTCATCAGGCCCTTAGCAGCACAATGAGTGGATTCAGGTATGATGATTCCAACTGAAATAAGTCACACAGAAAAAGAAACATCATAAGATATCAGTAATACATGGAATGTAAACTTGGCTACACAGGAACTGAATTACAGAACAGAACAGGGTCTCAAATTTAGAAAACCAACTTATGCTTGCTTAAGGGGAAAGGTGAGTTGGGGTGCTGCATAAAACCAGAGATTGAAATGAGAAACAGATAAAGTTCCTTAAGCCAAATATGGAATAGACAAGAGCTACTCCTTGCTCAACTAAATAGACTCAACACCGCATATTAAACGCCTAAGAATGTACCTGACTAGTAAGTATCTTAAAACCTATGGAGTGCTATGTCTCCGAAAGAGAATCAAGCATGTGTACAGGGGCATAAACGCAGCAGTGATAGGATTGGAGAGGTTCAGTGAGCAAATGAAGACCCTTTGAAGTCATATTGCATGGTACCCATTCCACGGGTTTCAACTACCCAGCTTTAAGGTATTCTTCCTTCAGCTAAAACATGCATGTGGAACCCAGAGTATGATCAACCATGTGATCGGGAGACGTGTTCAAATATGTCTCAGTTTTCGTACCCTGGTACTCGGGTGCAACATTCCAGACGCTTTACTAACACTCTCCCCACTTGGAGAGTCAGTCCCTTTAACCTCCTGTTTGGCCCAGTTTGCAATTTCTGCGGAAGATGAACACGAATAGCGAGAACCAATGAGAGACTAGCTGGAGGTGTCTGGACGGGCAAATTTAACTTTCATTTCCCACCAGGAAGAGGAATTAAGCAAAGGCTCAGCGTGCCATGCCGGAACCAGATTAGGGCCTGAAGCCATCCTGCGGTGTTGCGGCCAGCTCACCAGAAAGCGAGTTGAAGAAAGGAGCTCAGGGGCACTGTAATTCACAAAGCTGCAGAGTTATAAATGTCAGCTATCGTCCAAAAATATACTGAAGTAAGGCTGCCAAGAGGACTTGAAAGCGGGGCAGAATTGCAGGAAACCGATTTCAGGAGGTAGACTGGAATTGCATTGAAAGCATAGGAAAAGAGGCAGAACGTCCACAATGATGCACTTGGCCCAAAAGGGCGTATGCGTTTTTTCCTGAATATATTCAGGAAAAAACGCATACGCCCTTTTTGGCCAACCAAGCAAGCTTGCAAAGGAAATCTGCACTACAATGAAGTCTCACTTCCCCCCGGTCAAAAGGGCCATCTGAAAAAAGTGTAAAATCCAGAAAGGCAGGACAGGCCATGGAGAACTGGGAGCCTTGTTATGCTGATGGGCGGGATGTAAATTGCCAACAGACACTCGGGAGAAGTGTATGGTGTTTCCTGAAACATCTAAAAAACAAAGCAACAGAGCCTAGGGCACTTCCACTTATGGTCCTATAGCTTAGGGAAATTAAAATCAAAAAGACACAGCCACCCCAAAGTTTGGGATGGCTCTGTTTACAAGAACCTCGTTTACAGTACAAGTTCAGTATCACAGAAAGTGAAAAATGGATAAAGAAGTTGTGGTATTTACTTACAAAGCAATATCACTCAGCAATGAAATCTATGTCATCAGGCCCATAGCAGCACAATGAGTGGATTCAGGTACGATGATTCTAACTGAAATAAGTCACACAGAAAAAGAAACATCATAAGATATCACTAATACACGGAATGTAAACTTGGCTACACAGGAACTGAATTCCAGAAGAGAACAGGGTCTCAAATTTAGAAAACCAACTTATGCTTGCTTAAGGGTAAAGGTGAGTTGGGGTGCTGCATAAAACCAGAGATTGAAATGAGCACAGATAAAGTTCTTAAGCCAAATATGTAATATACAAGTGCTAATCCTTGCTCAACGAAATGGACTGAACACCGCATATTAAACGCCTAAGAATGTACCTGACTAGTAAGTATCTTAAAACCTATGGATTGCTATGTCTCCGAAAGAGAATCAAGCATGTGTACAGGGCATAAACGCAGCAGTGATAGGATTGGAGAGGTTCGGTGAGCAAATGAAGACCCTTTGAAGTCATATTGCATGGTACCGATTCCACGGTTTCAACTACCCAGGTTTAAGGTATTCTTTCTTCAGCTAAAACATGCATGTGGAACCTAGAGTATGATCAACCATGTGATCGGGAGACGAGTTCAAATATGTCTCAGTTTTCGTACCCTGGTACTCGGGTGCAACATTCCAGACGCTTTACTAACACTCTCCCCACTTGGAGAGTCAGCGCCTTTAACCTCCTGTTTGGCCCAGTTTGCAATTTCTGCGGAAGATGAACAGGAATAGCGAGAACCAATGAGAGACTAGCTGGAGGTGTCTGGACGGGCAAATTTAACTCTACCATTATCCTTACTTCCAAGATGGTAAGTCAGTTTACCTGCTATTAAACTTTATATAAAGAGAAAGATACACTATGTACTATCTTGTATTTGTTGCATACAATTGTATCTTGTACATTTTCAGCACTATATAGTAGTGATTCATTATATGACTATACCACAGTTAAATTATCTGTTTAGGATGGATATCTGGTTGCTCAAGTTTGGGCTGTAGGAATAAAGTTGCTATGAACAATCTTCTACATGTCTTTCAACTGTTTTCCAAAATGCCTGCATCAATTTATATTTCAATAGCAGTGTATAAAAATAGCAGTGTATAAAAATTCTGGTTGCTCTACATCCTTGCCAATACTTTGCATAATCAATCTTTTTTATTTCAGCCACACTGGAAAGTGTGTAGTGTTATTGCC